>NC_133770.1:65453570-65550360 GCF_003597395.2 Chelonoidis abingdonii
CTAAAGCCATTTAACAGGCATTTGCCAAACCCCAAGGTGATATACTGACTGACAGGTTTAGAATGTAGTCCTGTTAGTCTGTTGAATCAGCCAAAACAAGGAAAAGTCTTGGTGGGCACCGTCGGCAGACTACTATAAAACAAATTTATTTCCTCAGCATATAGCCGTTTGTTGTAGGTAGAACCACACTTCACTTTGTACCAGATGTCCACAAAGCTTATGCCCAAATAAATTTTTATACTCGTCAATTTTTTGTACTTTTAACCTGAAAAAACAGTTGTGCTATTAATTGTAAAGGGTTTTACCCACCATGTTCAGTCCTACAGGACCTTAGTTTAAAATTTGGCTTTAAAAGTATTTCCATTAGTGAGCTGGTGATAAATTAATAAAATCACATTTCGTAATAAAATGTCTTTTGCATTTGATTTCAAAGGGAGGAGTTAATTATATCAGACATAGGCACATCATTACTACTGGACTTATCTCAAATGAAGTAGGAATCCAGAGATGCCGCGTTACATTTAAACATGCATGAATTTTGACAAACTGAGGAGTTTTTACGTTTTGCAATCCAAAGGGGATAACTACGACACTAGGTTGTTCAACTCTACTGTAATATTCTTCCATTTTCTGGCCTCACCTACCAAACATCATACAATCTTGCACATTTATTTAGGACGGTCTTCACGCTCCTTCAGCACTAGCTGCTTTGGTACATCAAGGTAAGCCTATTTTCACCAATTAATCTCACTAGGAATATCTTCCAGTTTGTAAAAGAAAGGAATAAATGAAGAGTGTGAGTAGACTAATATTTGGTCACGAAGATATTTTCGCACATATCTTGCACTTCCTTTCTTCGTGGCCAGATTCCCCACGGCTCACGCTAGATATTAGAAAAAGTCCGGGAAATAATACATTTGATCCACGAAACGAGGTCTTGTGGTCGGAGACCGCGTCCTTTCCCCCATACTCTTTTGGGAGCGCATCTCCAGGAACGGATCCAAACACCTTAGCAACATTAGAAGAGAGCCCCTGGGATTAAAGGCCGAGATTCCATACAACAATCGATGCTCGTGTACACCCAAGGGTCATTATCTCAGGCAGAGAATCACAAGAGGATAGAAGAGACTTCGATACCACATGGATGAGTCGGTTACCTAATGACGTTTTAATCCACTCGCAACTCATATCGTGGCTACAAATCACCAGTTTCCAGTTTTAACGGTCCTGGTGCCTGACTCCTCCAAAAATAATGAGCTGATCTCCGAACTACTGGCTCAATTGTTTAATGACATGCTTGGATACGCTAAACTCAATATGGCCATGCTCTCAGAGAGAAGCTTTGATACTGGCATAGTCACTGATATCCGAGGTGAATAACACACAAGGGAAGATGCCTTTGTCCTTTATTACCCCTTGAATGTCTCTTTAACAATTTCAATGTTGTGCTAATAGGTCTGGCAGGCTGGAGGTTTTTTCACTTTTAACTACCAGATTTCCTCCAAAGGAAGACTCACCAGGCTAGAGGAGCCATCTGTGGGAGCCTGCAGGAAGGGTCAGAACAGCGATAGGAAAAAAAGAGTGGACACTAAGACCCAGTGGTGCCCCAAATTTTCAGGTGCCCTACGCAGCTGCCTATGTTGCCTATGCCTAAGGACGGCCCTGCTGGTGCCAGCTCATGCCAAGGCCCCCAGGCCTCACTGACAAATGCATAGCTAGAAATTAGTCTGGCTTATCAGCACATTAGCATTGTTAGAACTGATGTTAAGTTGATAAGAATGTGTTTATAGTGTTATAGGAGACCGCATTATTGATCTCACTTATAACCTTGGTAGCCCATGGTATAAGGTTATATTGAGAGTTTGCAATGTAAACCTCAGTAACTGTGGAACTCAAAACAGGAGAGAAGTCTTCTCTAATGCAAATGCTGGCTTCCTCCAGAAGACTTTAGGCCCTGGGCAACAAGAAGGCCTTTGAAACCAAATGAACCCATGTGAGGTTCAAAGAACAAAGACACTGTTAATTGCATTCTTCAGCCCCTCCAGGAAGAGACTTATCCATGAACTCATCACATCAGCTTGGACTATGGGGAGAAATGGATAAAAGTCTCTGACAAGAAGAAACTGGGTTCTTTTTGTCTACACTGCAATTAGACACCTGCAGCTGGCTCATGCCATCTGACTCAGACTAAGGGGCTGTTTAATTGCAGTGTAGATATGCAGGCTTGGGCTGCAGCCTGACTTTGTGACCCTCCCACCTTGCAAGGTCCCACAGCCTGGGCTCCAGCAAGCCCAAATGTCTACATCATAAACAAACAGCCCCTTAGCCCAAGTCAGCTGGCCAGGCCAGCCACAGGTATCTAATTGCAGTGTAGACATATCCTAAAGGGGCAAGAATTACTAAGCATAAGAACCACCCCATCCCCATCTTCCCCAATTTAGTCCTAGAGGACATATGGAGTTTGCTTATTAAAGAAGTTTCTATTATCTTTTGGAATCTAAGATTGTAACTCATTTGTGTGCGTATGTCACCTGCTTTAACCTTGTAAAGCACTCATTTCTTCTCTCAGTTAATAAATCTTTAGTTAATTACTGGATTGGCTATAAGAGTTGTCTTTGGTGACAGATCTGGGTGCGCAATTGACCTGGGGTAAGCGACTCCTCCTTTGGGACTCAGAGTAACCTGAATATTGTTGTGATTTTTGGGGCAAGGGATCAGCTAGGACACAGGCAGGCCTGCCTGAGTGGCAAGATAGACTGAATTGCCCCAGGAGTCTGTCTGTGACTCCATGGTAAGGCTGTGATAGGGCTTGTGAAATTTACTCTTGCTACTTGGTTGGTGAAATCTAATTACAGAACATTCAACCAATTCATTTAACAAGAACTACATTAATTTATTTCCTATTCTAGTACACTTTAATTTTTTTTAAAGTTCTTATTTGTTAATGATTGTTACATTTTTCAACCAGGAGATGGTCCTAATAATTACATTAAAGCTCATAGAAATTAGAATTGTGGTTTCCTGTTTGCCTGAGTATTTCTTATACTTTAAATACTGAATCACACCTACATGCTCTGCTGAAATTCAGTAGGGTCAAAATTACATTATAAAATCTGTGGTTAATCAATGAAAAGATGGAACAAATATGAACAGCCCCCCACATCCCTTCATCTCAAGAAAGCTGAGGCTGAACAGCACTCTCACAATCGTTAGGGGAATGGGGGGAAAACAGGGAAGCCAGACACATGACCTCACAAGGAAGAGATGGATGTAGTTAAATAGCCTTTTCTATATCCATTCCAAATGGTGCACAATATTAAACTACTGGAAATCAGCAAGTGAGAGCTGAGAGTACCAGATGGATTTCATGCAGTAGAATACTTAAATGCT
This sequence comes from Chelonoidis abingdonii, assembly GCF_003597395.2. Lineage (NCBI taxonomy): Eukaryota > Metazoa > Chordata > Testudines > Testudinidae > Chelonoidis > Chelonoidis abingdonii. Next base: position 65,456,961 of record NC_133770.1, read on the forward strand.
CATTTACTAATTTGGACTCAGTCCTGATGGAAATTACACTGGCATGGAAATTGTACTGAAGTGATTGGATTTAATTAACCTATTTTCTTTAGAGGTGGACAGGAGAGAAGAAAAATCATGGCAACTTTGTTTTATACTACTAAAGAGAATCACAGAATTAGCTGAGAGTGAGGCACTTGCAAATATCCTCAAGATATCTGAAGTTACACTGAGCAGCCAACTAGCTTCCAGTTATATTTTCCAAAGCACACAGCAAGATGGAAAATCTGCAGTGGCTCCCTGCTGAATGACTCCTGGGGAATTCACCTCTCAATCCTGAAGACTAAGTAATTGATACAGGATTATGTTTTAGAAACAGATGCTTAATACTGTATATCAATTAATCTAGAATTAGATCTATTTCAATGCCACAAAGAAAACACCATGAATCCACCAAATAATGAAAATCTTGAATGGTTACACTATTTTAAAAAAAGTGACCTGCTTTGAATTGTGCAATCAAAACAAAATAAATACTCTGTACTGTAACAGCACATTTAAGGATCTCAATGGATTTCAAGAGATCACTAAACTGATACATAAATCCTATTTCTTTTTAGGACACTTTAGTAAAGGGGAGAAAATATACATAGACTGACATGGTAATGTGTTTTGTGTATAGTACAAGTCAAGATTCCCTATACATTAGAGGAAGAAAGTAACTATTCTACTCTATTAGCTGTATTTCACAAGAGGGCACAGCCTCTAAACCTTATTCAGACATTTTGCACTGAAACTTACAGGAAAGCGGATAGGTCTCGCAATGCAGCGACATGAAGGCTGAGCATAAGCAGCTCACCCCCAGGCCAGTTATTTTCTCTCAAGTCTCCAACTAACCTTAATTCCCAACGGCCTCACACTGAAAAGAAAGTGTGTGTGAGAGTGTGTGTATCTGTTTTTTAAAAGCTACTTTGTTGTTACAAAGTTTTCTTGGTGCCTCTTCAATTTGGCAACGGGCTGGTAGGAGACACCCCAAAAGGCACAGCTCCTCTTTTCCCAATAAGCCAAGCGAGCTCCTCAGCTTGGGGGCGAAGAGGGGCACGAAGCAAGAGGGAAATCTCACCAGACCCACTTACCTGTACCATACGACTGATCCCCCGCGCGTTGTGCTCCTCGGGAGTTAGCAGCAGCATCCCAAGCCCCTTGGAAGCCCCCCGGTTCACATCCCCGGGAGAAGATGCAACAAGCCCCCCCGGGAAGACCTCCCCCCAGGGGCAGCAATGCACCCACCAACCGGCTGGGGAGGGGAACAAGGTCCCTTCACTCCCAGGGCGCCCAGCCCCACCTGCAGGCAGGGGCCGCGGGTGCCAAACCCCAGCCGGGTGCCTGACCTGCCGCAGGGTCACAGCTGGGTGGGAGTCGGGCACCTACCTGAGCGCTTGCCCGCAGGCAACAGCGGCGACACCCCGGTCAGATGCAAACAGCTCAACCTGTCTCCCCAAACGGCCGCTACAGGCACCAGCAAAAAAGGAGGTGGGCGGGGATGGCAACCAGAATCATAAACTCAGAGGCTCCACCTGGGTGCCTGCCGGAGCGGGGAGTAGATGGACTGGCTCTTCGGGTCTCTCGACTCCAAGGGAGGTTCCAGAGCGGGCGGGCTTCATCTCATTGATTGACAGCTGGACTGACCAAAGAGAACCTCTACTCTGGGCCAAACAAAACAGGCGCTAGCCCCCGCCTTCCCGGCCGGTTTTGGGAGGGCGGGTGTTTCCGTGATGTCAGCGACAGGCGCCTCTCGGACAGGTAGAGAGAGAGGATGGGGTGCGGCCGGGCAATACCTGCTGCCAGCAGCGTGGGGACCTGTCACTCAGGGGGGCAACCGGAGGGCCGAGTCTCCAGCAGCCCTGTGAGCAGCTGGAGCTTTACAGTGGAAACAAGTGCGGGGTGGGTCAGCTCCACCGGCTGCACAGCACAGCCAGGTGCTCAGCAGGGTGCTGGATCAATGTATACATTGGAGCTGCTAAGCGCCATTGAATCAAACCGTAAGCCTTGTATATAATAGAAACCTCTTCAGGCTGGGAGTGTGGCAGCAGCACACCTTGTTTCAGCACTTGTGGTGCTCAGCACCCAGCTGGCTGGGTCTGGGGCCCCTAGCAGCAGGGCACTGAAGGCTGCAGAGCCTGGATTTCAATGGACCAAATTGATTCCGAACTCGCTCTGTTGCACCTTTGTCGGAGCCAAAAGATGGGGGTTTCCACAACTGGTGCGGTCTGCTCGTGGCCAGAGCATGGCTGCTGCCTATGGGGTAACAAGCAGATCTGAGCACCCCCGCACGTGTGTGGTGCCCTTCCTCCCGTGCAGCACCCGTGCCCCCAGCAGGCGGTGCACGCGCGGGGACGGGGCTCTCCCCTAAGGTCGCTTACAAGAAGTGTCATGCGAGCTGTCAGGGCTCCGGTCCCACCCACGGAGCAGCTGCGGACAGGACCCGGCTGTCCAGACACTGCCAGGCAGCTCCATTTACAAACACGCCTCGGAACGTTCAAACTACACCAGGAAGGTCCGTGCGCTGAATTACCCGTGTCCGTTCACACGTGCAAGGATCGCACTCCGGCCTTACTGCGCACACCAACAAGTACAATGCCGAGATAGACAAGAAGAGCAACGTAGGGGAAGGAGTCAAGATTATACCTTAATTCTTAAAAAATGGAAGGAATAGTCCCCAGCCCGTGTTAAAGTGTTTCAGGCATAGATCTAACTTCTGTCTGCCGTTCTCTGAACAGGCTCCGTCCTTGCCCATCCTGTGGTTTCGCTCGATGCGCTAACAAAGGACAGCCTTAACCAATCCCTCCTCCACTGGGGCGGCTGCCGCTACTGGCTGTTCGGAAGGAGGAGGAGTTGTTTGCAGACTGCATTTTTCTAGTCATCGTATTAAATATTTGGCGTCTTTAATGACAGGCCATAAATATTCCATCATCCAACATCATCATGTTGGATGCTAAGGTTAAGATCTGCTCCGTCAACTTACAGATTTAGAACTGCTGGGGCAACAAGGAAGCTGAGCTGTATGGCTCTGAAATCTGAGTTGTATGACTCTCCCTAAAAGGCATTAGAATCAATTAAGAAAAAAATCCAACCTCCCCCGCACCGAAAAAAGCCATTAACACCCTAAAATTAACATGCTTGTCTGAGTTGTGTTGAAAAGCAAGCAACCCGAATCGCTAATGACATTTTTTTTTTTTTGCTTCAAAGATGGTTAGAAGTACTAAGCTGATTCTATGTACTCTTTAATGCGTGCTCCAAATCTTTCCAAAATTGTTAGCTCAAGGCTTCTAGGGATGTAGGCAGGTGTGTGCCATGGCGCACAATTTTTATTTTCAAAGGACTTGCTATGCCCTAGCGTAGTCAGCTTTCTTTGACCAAGAAATCAGATACTTTCAATTTATGTTCTGAGCTTTGTATTTTCCTTAACTGAGACGGTTGTGGTAAGTGGACAAAGTTCCTGCTCATATGTGCCACTATACAGGGTTCCAGGGCTGCATGTGGGAAGAACAAAAGGCCAGTTTGCCTCAAGGTCACCCTGTTTGAGAGGTGCCCACTGGCATTGTGATGTAGTGCATGGTGGTCATGATGCCACTCACTCAGATTTGGACCCACCCTCCTCTGTCATGAGGTGGAGCAGCTGGGCCAAACGCAAGTGGCCCTGTGACCCCATATGTCAGGTCGCACCACCCAGAGCTGGGCCCAACCCCACAGGAAAGGAGCAGCCAGGATGGGGTGAGTGAGTGGCAGGCTTGCTCTCCAAGCCCCCTCAGTGGTAATTTTTTTTGGAAGTGTGTGGGTGGGCTCAGTTTCAGATTTTGCCTGGGGCCCTCAAACACATCTGTGCAGCCCAGCAGGGTTCAATGCCAAGATGTTAGGGAAGAGTAAAGGCAGGATGACAAAATGGGCTTAATGTGCCCCAACATAGTGTTGTTTAAGTTAAAGAAGAATGGAGGGAGAGGAGAGGTTTTCAGGGACAGGAATCAATGCAGGTAAAAAATATGAGTGTGGCAGTGCCCCTAGTTTTTTGGGGAACCTTGCTGACCACATGAATGTGAGGGACCCAACTCAGAATCATATTTATGTCAAATAATACAGCTTATCTACGTCATATTTATGTCAAATAATACAGCTTTAATGGAAAACCCATGCAGCGCTGTACTATGTACCTTCTGAGTTTGGTTGAAGTACGTATATCGGAGAATGCTGGCACTTTAAAGACACAGGCAGCTGAAAAACTATGTTGTAACACAATATATATATTTACCTGTGCTACTAATATCACCTTTATCATAACTTCTTACTCAGATTTGAACCTTAGCATTCATAACCTGAGAAGCTAGCATGAACCCCTCCAAGCTTAATTACCAGCTCAGATTTGATCTCGCTGCCACCATCCAAAAATTCCAGGGTTTTGGCTTCCTCTGGTCTCCCCAAACCCTTCTCTGGGGAACCCCAAGACTCAGAAGCCTTGAGTCTTACCACAAAGGGAAATAACCCACTTCCCTTCCCCCTCTCTCTCGCACCCAAACTTTCCTCTCTGGGCTAACCTGAGAGTTACTGATGCAATCTCTTTACATCACAATACCAAGAAGCATGTCTCCTCTATTCCACAAAGAGACAAACCCAATACAGTAAACAGAAATGATTCTATCTCTCTTCCCCTCCCACAATTCCGTGTCTGCGAGAGCTCTTACCCTCCGTAGATCTAACACAAGAGAATTCCCCTTCCCTTCGTTCCTTAGCCTACCCAGAGAGAAAAACTCAAACAAGTCTTAAAAGAAAGTATATATAAAAGATAAAAAACACATGAACATCTGATCTCTGCATAAAGTTGACAATACACAGGGCTATTGCGTGAAAGAAAATATGAATAAAGACTTATTCCAAAAGAGAGCTACAATTTAAACATTCCAGCAACTACACACATGTAAATACAAAAAAACAAACCTATTTGTTTTGCTACCTTTGTAGTCACACTTTGAAACTGAAGATTAGAAGCTTGAGAGAAAAAAAAAACAACCCTCATAGCCGAGAGACAGACAAAAGACTCCGACCCAACATTCCCTCCCTGAGTTTTGAAAAAATCCAGTTTCCTGATTGGTCCTCTGGTCAGGTGTTTGGTTCCCTTTGTTAACCCTTTACAGGTGAAAGAAACATTAACCCTTAGCTATCTGTTTATGACAACCTTAGACTATGTAGAATATGAGATAGAAATAATTTTTAGAATCCTAATTATTTATCACTTCTTATGGCTAATTCTTACATTTCTTGGCCAATGAAAAGCAATGAGGTCAGTTTCACTTGTGTTTATATTATTCCACTTTTAGGCTGCAAGTGCTGCACTGTATGGGTTTCAAACATTGCAAGGAAATGTGTATTGGTCTGAAAACAACTGGAATTGTAAAATAATGAGTAAACATTTCTATTGGTTTTAGGTCATATAAAAGCTTGTTTTTTCTCCCAAATAGAAGTTTTGGGGCATATTAAAATTGGCAATACCCCTTTAAAGATGGCCATTACTGCACTGAAGTTATGATGGCCTCCAGCTGCAAAGTGGTTACGGAAACATGAGGTAACAAACATAGTCAACTATCTCAGTGGCTATATTATATAATAACAACATGTTACATAGCTGTGTGCACATAGGGCCTTCCTTATCACACTGCCATTGAAATCAATGGCAGAACACATATGGACTTAAGAGCATGATTGTGCCGGTGATATCTGCAGTCCCAGAGCTCTACAATAAGAAATAAATCAAAGCCAAACGCTAAACAAAGACAAACTGAATTCCAGTCTAAAATATTAATTTTCAGTCTTGTCTTAAAGGCAGAGATATTCAGAGTTCCAGATATTCCTACCAAGATTTAGTGTTCTCTTACTCATCATGGAAAAAAATCCATGAATCAAACACATCTCGGGTTCATGTCACTGCATTTCTACCAGGGAGGAATGTGGCCTACATGCATAAATCTGTTCCTTTGGACAGCAATAACCTTGGACAAGATAAAGCTCTCTGAGGGCTCAGGTGTCTGGCCTCTTTCTTTTGTTCTACCCTACCGTTTGACAGAAATAATGAACAGATATTTTAGGTGATCTCTTTTGTGGGACTAACTAAAATAAACATTAAATGGACAGACTTTCAAGAATCACATTGTTATCTCCACCAGATATAGGAGCATGGAGATATAATGGCAGTATGATAATTCAGACCACAAAATTAAAGTTAGATATATCTATCGTTCATTAAAGGAAACTGTGTGGACACACAAAAATCAGATACACATATAGACTGGTGCTTTTTTTCTTAATAGGTCTGTTACCACAAAACCATCCCATTTATAATAATGAAAGGAAGGCCGTGCAGGTTTTCCTTGGTCTTGTGCTCTTAACCTTTACTTTATCCTCATGCTTTCATAGAGCTATATGCCACTTTAATTCTTCCGGAGCTATTAAGAAGAGGAACTTCATTCTACATATTCCTTGTTCAGTTTCCCTTTGATCTAATATAATTCTGAATTAAATTATATGGGCTGAATTAAGATCCTGACACTACGTGTGTCTGTCTATCTTGCTCTTTCCCATGGTTTGATAGTGATTCTCAAAAGCACACAGTTAAATTCCAGTTAGTTAGTCCAATGAAAGAGACTGCCTTTTGATATTCAGCCTTTCCAACACTAACACAATTATCTCTCCTATATCCTACTCAATGCAATCAGGGGCGGCTCTACGTATTTTCCCACCGAAAGCATGGCAGGCAGGCTGCCTTCGGCGGCTTGCCTGCGGGAGGTCCCCAGTCCCGCGGATTCGGCGACACGCCTGCGGGAGGTCCACCGAAGCCGTGGGACCAACAGACCCTCCGCAGGCATGCCGCTGAAGGCAACCTGCCTGCTGCCCTCGCAGCGACCGGCAGAGTGCCCTCCGTGGCTTGCCGCCCCTGACACGCGCTTGGCGTGCTGGTGCCTGGAGCCACCCCTGAAGACAATGTTATGATTTTTCATTTTTGTCAGACTTGTATGTTACTAAGTGGGCCAAAGACAGAAAAAGGCATGGTCTGCCGGGTGCATGTTACGCTCCTAAGTGTAAGTTAGGCAACCAAGAGAAAGAAAAATGCACCAGCGCAGAGCATCTATGCTCAGTGCAGTGTCCTGGTGACTCAGGCAGTTTGAGTAGTAGCAGAGGTGTGTGAGCAGTGAAGTGACTGGCGTCATCACTGCTTATTGTCTGAGAACTTTGCATGTTACCCTTTTTTATAGCCTCCCTCCAGGCTCACTGTCAGAAATCTGTTCACCCTTCCCTAGTAACAAGGGCAGCTCCAGGCACCAGCTCTCCAAGCGTGTGCCTGGGGCAGCAAGCTGCAGGGGGCGGCCTGCTGGTCACATAAGGGTGTCAGTCAGGCTGGCTTTGGCAGCATGCCTGCAGGAGGTCCGTCAGTCCCGCGGTTTTAGCGGCAATTCGGCAATGGGTGCGCTGAAGGCATGGGACCAGCGGACCTCCCACAGGCATGCTGCTGAAAGCCACCTGACTGCCCTGCTTGGGGCAGCAAAATATATAGACCCGCCCCTGCCTAGTAATTCTCTCTTCTCCTCCCTGGGAGTCTCATCTTAACCACCTATTAGTAGCCTCTCTTTCCAGTATCTGTTGGTGACCACTGGGAAGGATAACATCTTATCCACACTGTTGTGTTAAATGGCTGGACACAGTAAGGTATGTGGTCACTCTGCTGTGGTTACACACTGGTGCTGTGGAGAAGTCACTGGTGCCAGCTCTTGTGATTTTATCAGGTAAATCACAACATGACATTTTTCTTCAGACTCTAGCACCTGGATCAAGGGATTTGGTGGGAGTCATAGCTTCCATTTTAAAACGGAGTTTTTAACCCTCATAGTTAAAGAGAAGAGCTGGCAGACATGAACTGCGAGCACCCTGAAACCTCAAAACTGAGATGAAAGATACCTTCCATCTCCCCAGTTTATTATTTTTTAAGTCCAGTTATTTAGACCCCAAAATCATGAGAGAGCTTAAGTCGTGATTTTTGTATGCATGGCATTGGCAATGCTGCAAAGTGTTGGCTAATGCCGTCATTGCCTAGACTGCATGTTGTGTGTGTGTGTGTTGTTGAAGGCTGCTCATATGTCTCACATCCACTCCTGGCTTGCCATTCTGATGATGCCCTTTGTGTTGTTCAGTGCATCGTGACTTTGTACAGCCTGAAGACCTGTGTTTACGATTGGGCCTGGAGAACCGCTGGGCTACTGAATGCTTGCTTACCTCTGCACGGTGCTGTGTATACCTAGTCCCTGTAAGGAAGCAGCTGAAGGCTGTGTACTTGGCATTTCTTCCACGCTCGTGCATGTGCAAAGTCTTTGATATTTTCTGGTAAACAGTGAACTGCTGCAGTCGCCACGGCTCAGTACATGGTAACTGGGCTGGAATTTGCACTGCATCAGTCCTCACTGTTTCCCTGATTTTTGTTGGTTAACTGTGGTGGTTACTGGCGGGTTGGGCATGTTGAATTCATGCCTTTGCTGATGACTTCTGGGATGGGAATGTAGCTACACTCCTGCTTCTACACTCCTTCCCTTCCTCCACCCACAGTAATTCACCATTTTTTTTTTAAATAAAAGATGCACTTTCTGACTTACATTATCCCCCTTTCTCCACACAGACCATTTATATTCCCTTTAGACCAGGGCTGCATTATAGGGAGCCTCAGCATGCATAGGTCACCCCAGCTACATCATGACACCCGAATAAAAGATAATACTCCTTGCCACTGCCCCCAATTTTGGACCCAGCCCTCACAGAGGACCGTATAAGAACCTCACTAGAACAGACTAGAAAGGTTGCCCACAGCTTAAGTAAATGAGTGGAGTGTTTGAGTAGGAAACATTTTCAGTCCAACTTGAATCTTGCTGCATTAATGCAGAGCTGCAGTTAGTTTTTCATTGGTGGAAAGGTGAAGTTAGGTTGACAGAGTTCTGCTATTGTCCAGTAGACACCTCACCTATAAGTCTGCCATTAGCTTCAGGGGCTGAGTTTTAAAAAGATTCAGAAGTGTGCTAGAATGGCATATTTCCCATTTTAACGCCTAGTGGTAGCCCTTAGGGGATGGAAAAAGTAAAAATCTTCCATGATGCCTCAACCCTGACTGCACAGAACAGGTCAGTTACCCCAGGCAGTTTGTTGCCAAAGGCAAGATACAGCAACAGGGAGGGGAAAAGAGACACCCATTTTATTCACACTAGCATTACAATTCCAGGCAGTTACTTAGGCCCAGCTCCTCAAAAGGTATTTCATTAATATCAATAGTATTTATGAGCCTAAATACCTTTGAAGAACTGGGCTTTAGAGGCTGGTCCAAAACTCACTAAAGATAATGGAGAAAAAGCCCCACCATGACATCAATGAATCATAGAATTGTAGGACTGAAGGGACCTTGAGAGGTCTTCTAGTCCAGTCCCCAGCATCCATGGCAGGACCAAGTATTATTTAGACCATCCCTGATAGGTATTTGTCTAACCTGCTCTTAAAAGTCTCCAATGACAGTGATTCCATAACCTCCCAGGGTGATTTATTCCAGTGCTTAGCCACCCTGACAATTAGGAAGTTTTTCCTAATGTCCAACCTAACTGCTCTTGCTGCAATTTAAGCCCATTGCTTCTTGTCCTATCCTCAGAGGTTAACAACAATTTTCTCTCTCCTCCTTTTAACAACCTTTTATGTACTTGAAAATTGTTATGTCCCCTCTCAGTCTTCTCTTCTCCAGCTGAAACAAACCCATTTTTTTCAATCTTCCCTCACAGGTCATGTTTTCTAGAGCTTTAATCATTTTTCCTGCTCTTCTCTGGACTTTCTCCAATTTGTCCATATATTTCTGAAATGTGGCGCCCAGAACAGGACACAATACTCCAGCTGAGGTCTAATCAGTGCAGAGTAGAGCAGAAGAATTAATTCTTATGTCTTGCTTACAACACTCCTGCTAAAATGATCCCCAAACTTCCCAAAATGTTAGCTTTTTTTTTGCAGCAGTGTTTCACTGTTGACTCATGTCATAGCTTTCCCTACTCAGATTTGAACCTTAGCGTTCATAACCTGAGAAGCTAGCATAAACTCCTCTAAGCTTAATTACCAGCTTAGATCTGATAGCCTGCCACCAACCAGGAATTCCAGTGCCTGGTAGCATCTCTGGCCCCCCAAACCTCCCTGGGGAACCCAAGAAACCCAAATCCCTTGGATTCTTAAAACAAGGAGAAATAAACCATTTCCCTTCCTGCTCTTTACTTCCTCCCAGATTTTCCCCGCCCTGGGTATACTAGGAGATTTCCCTGCTTCAATCCTTGAAAACAAAACCGAGAGGACAATTACCTTCCCCCTCCTTCTTTTCCCCCTCCCAGTCTTTCCCTGAGAGAGACAGTAATCCTGGCACAGAGATTCCTATCCCTTGCCATAACTAGAAAAAAGAAAAGTCAACAAGTTTTAAAAAAAAGAAAGCTTTATATAAAAGAAAGAAAAGACAAAAAATTATCTCTGTATTAGGACATATAAATTACAAAAATTGCAATATTATAAATATTACAGGGCTATATGCTTAAAGAAAATATGAATAAACACCTTATTCAAAAGATATCATTCAGAGTACTTATAGCCAATACACATAAGACTCACCAGCCAGATATACAGATGCAAATACAGCAAAACACTTTAAAAGACTATACTTTTGCTACCTTGTACTTACAACTGGGAACAGAAGATCAGAAGGACTGGAAATAGATCCTCTCATAGCTGAGAGAGCACAGACAGACAAAGACCCAAGACCAAGAAAACCCCACAAATTCCCTCCCTTAAGCTTTGAAAAATCCGGTTTCCTGATTGGTCCTCTTGTCAGGTGTTTGGTTCCCTTTGTTAACCCTTTACAGGTAAAAGAAACATTAACCCTTAGCTATCTGTTTATGACAACTCATATTTAGCTTGTGATCCACTATGACCCCGAAGTCCCTTTCTGCAGTACTACCAATCATTTCCCATTTTGTATGTGTGTAACTGATTGTTCCTTCCTAAGTGAAGTACTTTGCATTTGTCCTTATTGAATTTCAGACCATTTCTCCATATCATTTTGCATTTTAATCCTATCCTCCAAAGCACTTGCAACCCTTCCCAGCATGGTATCATCCACACGCTTTATAAGTGTACTCTTTATGCCATTATCTATATCATTGATGAAGATATTGAAGAGAATTTGATCCAGAACTGGTCCCTGCAGACCCCACTTGATATGCCCTTCCAGCTTGACTGTGAACCACTGATAACTACTCTCTGGCAATGTTTTCCAACCAGTTATGCACCCACCTTATAGTAGCTCCATCTAAGTTCCATTTTCTTAGTTCATTTATGAGAAGGTCATGTGAGACAGTATCAAAACCCTTAGTAAAGTCAAGATATACCACAACTACCTCTTCTCCCTCTATCCCCATAGCTTGTTATCCTGTCAAAGAAAGCTATTAGGTTGGTCTGACATGATTAGTTCTTGACAAATCCATGCTGACTGTTATGTATCATATTATCTTTTAGATGTCTGCACATTGATTGCTTAATTATTTGCTCCCTTATCTTTCTGGTTAAGCTGACTGGTCTGTAATTCCCTGGGTTGTCCCTATTTTTTTTTTATAGATAGTTACTATATTTGCCCTTTTCTAGTCCTCCAGAATTTCATCTGTCTTCCATGACTTTTCAAAAATAATTGCTAATGGCTCAGATACCTCCTCAGTCAACTACTTGAGTATTGTAGGATGTATTTCATCAGGTCCTAGTGACTTGAAGACATTAACTTGTCTAAAGTAATTTAGACCTTGTTCTTTCCCTATTTTAGCCTCTGATCCTACCTCATTTTCACTAGCATGACCATTGGATTAGGCACCTTATGCTAATGGATCAAAACAGTTAACAGCTGAAATTTCATCAGTTCTCCTTGTGTCCCCAACCCTCAAGGAGAAACCATCTCTACTGTTAGGTACTGGAAGCTGGACCTCCCATTGGTGATAATTCAGCAGAACCCTTCCCTGGCCCAATACCATACAAAACAGGGCTATTGTGCAGGCACACCTCCATCCATGCTTTACTCTGCAGATGTCATTTGTGCAGCAGTGTGGGCTGCTGAGGGATGGGCCTCTGAGTCACTCTTTGGAGGAAAGCTGTAGCAGCAGAGCCGCAAACACCTCCAATTGTACAGAAAGACATTTATCGGTGGAGAGGAGAGATAAAGTATACATGCTACTGTGAGGGGAATACTCACTGCCCAATGGGTCAGGCAAGGGCACCGCAGATGTTTCTCTTCCCAGACACTCCCCTTTTCATGGCTGCTCTGGCCCTGCAAAGATCTGCCCCTTCAGCCAGGTCCTGTGTTTAAGTCCACCTCTTTCAGGCTATATGTAAAGAGCCCAACAATGGGATAGCCTTCTGGGGTAGGCAAGGGACCCTAAGCTTCCCCTTGAGTCATGGTCTCATGAGCTGTGCTCTTCTAGTTGGGGGAAGACCCTGAAGCTAGATTCCCCACACCAGCGATAGGCTTCTATAGTCAACTCTTTCTTAGGGTTTGGTATGGAAGCCAGGCCCAGCCTCTTCACCGGGTTCCAATCCAGGGCCCAATGGTAAGCAGATGAGTCCCACACCCTAGAGTGCAATGCAGTGCCTCTCTGGATCACTTCCTACCAGCCTTCTCTCTTTCCAATGGGTAAAGATCTTACAGAACTGAACACAAAGATAAACCTTCAGAGAGCCACAGGACCTTTCTTTGTTGGCTTGGCAAAGTCACTACCACCAGGCTTCATGCAGCAAGAGCTCCTGGGGGTTTCCTTCCCAGGAGCTCAGAGTGCAGGTCAGCCCACCCCCAGTCTCTATCCATTATTGAACTACGCTGTTTGCTCCCCTTTTAAACTCCTCCTCCAGTCTGTGCAAGCTTTGCATGTGTAACCAGGCGAGTCACCTAGACCTGGAGCTGCTCTTTAACCTCTTCCTTTCCATAACAGACACATTGTGCCAGAATTTGACACAAGTGACTGACAAGGCTAACACAGGAGCAGAGCAAGCAAAATAAGCCTCCCACATCCTACCACTGGTCCAGCATGTGAGCAAGCAAAGATAAAAATCACTGCTTACGGGTTTGAAAGGGACTCATTCACCTGCAGCCCATACAGAGTCAGGTCAATGTGGTCATCCCAATCCAGCCAAGCACTGACCTGGCAAATGGTTGCTTGGAATGTGTCCAGCCACACCTCCCTACAGGCACAATGGTATGTACGGTGGCCTTGCCATTCTTCAGTCCCTTGGACAAGGGGTGGAAAGCTTTTGAAACGATTAGCTTTTGAAGCCCAATCATTGCTTGGTTAATCTCAAACAATACCATTTGAAACCACATGAGCATAAAAAAACCTACCAGCAGGAAAGTCTTTAACTATGGGAAATGTAATTTTCCCCTGGCATTAAACCCCTTCAATCTGATTATGCAGCTATTCTAAATCCCAGGGCAAACATTTGCAATGCATTGCTTTGTACTTATTTAAAGAATGCAGCAAAGAACAAGTGCATTTTTAAAATCTTAAAAATTGTGAAGTTCTTCAAGACACCTCCATTTACAGTCAGTCAGAGGAAAAATAAACAGAACGAAAGCCAAATGAATTATTTGCACTGATCTTCACCCCCATCAATAGTAGGGGAGAGGGAGGCAATATCTCCGCAGAGGTTACTTTTTTACAGGTAAAAAAGGTGACACGCTGTCAGAGGTATGTGTTTAAAAAGGTAATGCAAATGTTAGCAAGATTAAATTCCATTACATCACCGGGAGCAGGTTATATGAGAGAGTTCTCTGAGAACTAAAGAACGAAGTAACTAAACTTCTCATTACAGTCCTGATCCAAAACCAAGTTAAAACAGTGGAAAAGTGTTTTGGATCAGGCCCTATACTATGCAATTTAGAAGGCCTCAGAGGAAGGTGAAAAATATAGTGCTCACTTTTAAGAGAGACAAGGTTAATTGTTGGAACCAGAGACTTGTGAGCCTGACCTCAGCACTGGGAGAAATAGTGCATTTCTAAAGCAGGTAGAGGAGTATATTAGGATAGAGACAAAACCATAACGTTAATGATGGCAAATCAAGTCTAAGCTGTTAAAATTATTTTTAAAATAATGGATAAAGGAGAAATGTGGCTATAATTTATTTAGACCTTCAAGCTTTTGATAAAGTCCCTCTCAAGAGACTAAATAGGAAACTTGATAACCAGGGGTGAGAGTACAGTCCTGTCATGAATTAAAAACTAGTTAGGAGACAGAGAAAAGGAATAGATTACTAGTTCTCAGTGTAGAAAGAGGTTATTAACAAAGTGCCCCAATGATCAGTGCTGGAAGCAATGTTCAGTATATTATTTCTGGTTTGCAAGTGATAATAAAGAGTGAGGTAATAAATTGCAGAGAAAGTTCAAGAAGATGCTCATTAGAAGGAACTTACTTGAACTACAGCACGCTGACACACAATGAGTTCTGAATTAGCTGTACCGCTCAAGAAAGAGCTGTTACCATTTTCAATGAGCTGTCAACATCTGCTCAGCAGATGTCAAAGAATGAGTGAGTGAAATGTGGCAATGTAGAAAGAAGGGAATCATGAGTAAAACCCCCCATAGCACAATGCCATTCAGTGCTCCCCTCTATTTTCTTCCTAGGAGAGGAACAAAGAACTGCTACAGGAAGAGTTTGAAACGAAAAGGCAATTCCGGAAAACATCCCTATGCATGAAAGCATTCAAGCACAGGCTTAAGTGCTTTCCTGAACCAGGGCCTATGAGGGGGGAGGGATAGCTCAGTGGTTTGAGCATTGGCTTGCTAAACCCACAATTGTGAGTTTAATCCCTGAGGGGGCAATTTGGGGCAAAAATCTGTCTGGGGATTGGTCCTGCTTTGAGCAGGGGGTTGGACTGGATGACCTTCTGAGGTCCCTTCCAATCCTGATATTTTATGAGTTTCTCCCACTCCTTTCATTCCATCAACTCCTGCAATCACTGATTCCCCATCCCCACCAAGTTCACTGCCTCCTCTCAGACACTCTCTCCCTCACTTCACTTTGAAAAGATACCTTGATTTAACAGGCATGTGAAAAATCCTAAACTTTTAAAAGAAGTTAAACCTCTACACAGAACAGATCTACAAAGCAGACATTACAGATGTATTGTCAATGGACTATATTCAATAATCAAGGTGGTCATCTGAAGTGTTGCCAAGTTATACACTTATAAAATGCATAGTCTGTGTTCATTCTAGTTATAATTTACATACGAAATATGCCCTGTATGCCTTAGATCCTGCTTAATTTTTCCTTTGCCATGGCAAAACTGCCAATTTAGCCTAAGTGCAGAATTGGCTAAGCACAAAATGTGTGTGTGTGTACACACATGCTTCCAGAAGCAAGGAAGAAAGAGGCATGGACAATCAGAAAAAACAAACAAAAAACAAACCAAAAAAAGATGAAATATTCTGTGCGGTCTCCCCCAGTGCAGTTAGAGAGAGGGCGCAGGTAAAGGTGGCTTTAAACAGCTTTCTGCAGACAGGAGATGGAATCATACAGAGACAAATATATCCACTAACAAGTAGTAAGGAAATCTTTAAGCAATGGATAATGCTGTAACATTATACAGCCACAAAACTGTCTCTTCCTCTTCTATGATACGTGTACAGTCCCCATTGCCATAGTATCTTAGCACTTCACCGTCTTTTATATATTTATCCTCATAGCCCTGCTGCGAGGTCAGGAAGTGCTATTGTCCCATTTTACAGGTGGGAAACTGAATCACAGAGACTAACCCCCAGATCCTCAAAGATATTTAGATGGCCAACTCCCATTGAAATCAATGAGAGTTAGGTGCCTCTCTCACTGAGGATCTGGGCCTCAGTAACTTGCCCAAGGGCACACAGGAAGTCTGTGGCAGAGCAAGAAATTGAACCCAGGTCTCCATAGTCCCTGGCTAGTGCCCTAATCATTTCCACACCATTGTCGGAGATTAATCTTGTCCACTAAGGAAGAGTTAACTAATGAAGGAAAACCAGCATCCTCTCTCTGCTAAAATATTCCCCTTGAAAATGTGTTGGAAGAACTGAGTAGCCTCTGGAGGATTTTATCCAAAAAACAAAGATCTGATCCCTGTCTGAACAGCAATGATGTCCTCCAGACTTCCAACCTAAAAGATCAAAGTCATTCACGTGAGATAGCCTTGCTAACCCAGCATGAGTAAAAATAGTAACGAACTCTAAGGGAAGAAACCACAGAAGGCAAGAGAAGAGTAAAAAACAATGCCCCTCTGAATGCTATGGGCTGTTGTTTTGCAGGGTCTCTTTTCAACCTGAGTACATGGCAATGGTTTCCAGGCATTTAGAAAATTCTATTTTAAAAGGGTGCAAATTCCTGCTATTCAACCTACTGTTACCCTGTGAAATAAGTGTTCAAATCAGAACCCAGCAGGACAGAGGAAAGAAAAGGCAAAAGGAGAGTGTAAATGCAGCAGCAGAGCAGACTGCAGGTGAAATGCTGCCACCCTAGCAACCAGATCAATCGACTCCTGTTTTCCTTTAGCCAATGTCAAACACAGCGAAGTGGGTTTTAACCAGTAATAAATATTACAAAAAGAGTAATGTGCTTTTGGGTCTGTCTCAGCAGCCCCCAACCTCTGAGGATGGCTTACACACACTCAACTGTGCCCCAACATGCAAGTTGTCAAATTATTACTAGCTAAAGAGCCAGCAACAGCTCTGCAATCAGATCTCCATTTTTTCCATGGCTCATCCCAATTTTCAGTCATAAGCTGATTGCTGCCAAAGAACACCCCCAGCAGTTGCTCTGAGGAGTAGATGGCGAGCCACCACCCTGCCAAGAACTTGCTAAAAGGTGTCATTTAGTGCTCAGTTTGGGCAGACAGAATAGGCTACATCTGGGCCTGTTTGCAAAGAGCCTGCACACCACTCTGTGGAAATTTTTAAAAAAGTGACATCATTACCCTGACAAGCAGATGTGCCTATTACCTATTGACCTACCTGGCACAGAAAATTCACCTGAGAGGCTCGCCAACAAATGCATTAGACACACTGCCTCTCTTAACAGGGAGACACTGGCCAAGACCTTTATTAATCTTTAAAACAACTGCCTACATTGTGATACGTGACTGTAACACAAGAGGTAAAAACTAGTACAGTTCCAAAAGCTTGTAGAGTTCTAAGCAAATATTTCCAATCAACCCCATGAAGCGCTTTTTCCAGATGTACTGAAATGAGCTGAATAGTAAGAAGTCTGCAGACAGTTAAGTCATGTCTGATTAAAAACAATTTCTCAACAACTGGATTTACAATGCAATAAGATGGATCACACCGTGCTGCTGAGTCAATGTAATTTTTTTTGCTTTAACAATTTGCTAGAGTTTAATAATATTTTGTAATTGGAGCAAAGCAAAGTATTAGGTCTCCAGTTCCTTAAATTATAGATCTCCTTTCTCTGGCAGCAGTGAAGAGGCAGCTCATTCTCCTCAATATATTCCAGGAGAACATAATAAAAGTCATTACCAATTATGTCCAAAGCTGTTTAGAGAACATACTGGACCAATTTTCGCTGTCAGAAGCTCTCTGATTACATAGATGAACAAAAACAATTGATAATTCAGATGGGAATTACAAACCATGGCAAGATAATTCTGGGTGCAGCTCCTCCATTGCCAGTGCTTCACAGTCATGAATCAGCATGGGCGGCTTTTGTAAATTCTGCAGCACCAAATCTCTCTCTTGAGCACTGGGCAGCTTTCCATGCTTTGTGTTCCAGACTTTCCAAAGAGTCAAGAACCCTGCTGCAGCACATATTTCAATTTGGTAAAATAGGCCTTATGTGGAGCCTTTGGTACCTCTCCAACAACAGACTTCCCCAAAGTGGTTTCTTCTCTTGTAAGGTCTGGTATAGCCTCATACTATTCTCCCTACTTAGGGTCTTGTCAAGTTCCAGGGTACCCCATTCCAGACCTTGCATGGGATGAGTCAAGTAGATTTGTGAACAGTCCATCCAGCTCACCACAAACAGTTGCATTTGCAGTTTCCCTACAGCCCACCACTGTCTCAGAGACTCGTAGAAATGTTTCTGCTGTTGCCAGTTCTTCCCCAGAGTGTGAACACTTCTGTGAAGTTGAAGTCCTTAAACATCATAACACTGACCTGCCAAGAGGGAGAAAGACCACTGACCTCTTATTTTCGGAAATACAGAGCTGATCTAGCCCCTGATATCTGACTGGAATTAACTTTGAACCACGAGTACTGCCAGGTGAAGAACTGCCACACATCAAATAGGAAACAATTCTGTGCTGGACTACCAGTGTAGCGCTTCAGCATTTCCGCCTTATAACTGCACTGATGCTCTTAGTTTAGTCTTCTGGAGAACAGTATTCTCAAGGTCAGCGCTAGACAAGACCTGTGCAAATTTGCAAAAAACCTACACAATACGCACCATCCTAATCCAGAGTAGGAGAATGTGCTAAATACACTACTGGTCTCTATTTCTACCTGTAGGAGGCAGCTCTGTACAGCCTGCTGTAAGAAAAGGAACTGTGCCTCTATACCAAGATGAATAGAACCACCACCCCAGTGCTCCCCTTAGGCCTTGGCTACACTTGCAAGTTGCAGCGCTGGTGAGGGGGTTACAGCGCTGCAACTTACACGGTGTCCACACTTACAAAGCTCAGCCAGCGCTGCAACCCCCTGTCTGCAGCGTTGGCTGTACACCTGGTCTGCTACGGGAGTAAGCTGATCCATGCGCTAGTGATGCGCGCTGTATCGTCATCAGGTGTGACACTCAACCAGCCCCCGCTGCTAATTGGCCTCAAACAGTGGGTATTAGCAGGCCTTATCCCAGCATACCTTTCAGCCTCTGCTGCGTCATCGTTTCGCACTCCGCGGCCCTGGGCTAGGTTGACCCGCCCGTTTTAAAATGCCCTGGGCATTTTTAAAAATCCCCTCCTGTTTGCTCAGCACGGCGTGGAGCTGCAATCAATCAATTCGAAGCCAACTATCGTGACCATGCCTCCCACGCCCCAAACGAGCCGCAGCATGGAGCCACTGGCCGAGCTGCGCAGGATTCTCATCAGTGTTTTGGGGGGGTAAGGAAGCCTGTTCAGGCCACCAACTGCCGCCTCAGCGCGTATAAATTATTGAATACCTTTACGGCCAGATATCCAAAGTCAATGCCAAAGACAGGGCTATGACCGTGACGCTCGGTGCAGTGCCAGTCTTAAGTAGTAAAGGAGCTGCCTTCGTTACGGGTGCCCTACGGCAAGCCACGTCAGGGAAACTGGTCCGCTGTACTAATGGGCTCAGGTGCTGCCCCCCTTGACCTGCCGTTGTACAAAGCTGGATGCCGATCTCTGATGTCAACCCCACTTGCCAGTCGTGAGGATACGACGGACAGTTCAGAGCGCTGCGAGAGGAGGGAGGGTGCTAGAGGAACCGAGAGGGAGGAGGCCCCTACTGCATGGAGAAGGAGCTACTCCCAGGAGTCGCAGCCCACGCGAGCCATTTTCGAGCAGGAAGGAGCCTAGCCGTCGCAGCCGCTGGACTTGGTAGTGAGGAATACCAGCCAGAGGAGCCTGTTCCACAGGTAAAGTCTTTTATCTATAAAGGATGGAAATGTTTGGGAGCAGGGAGCTATGGCTGCCTGCCCAAGCTCATGCTATGTGGAATAGCCCCATTTATTTCCCGCCTAGCTGCCTCTTTGCTTTCGACCAATAGTCACGAAACCCTATGGCTTCCAGAGTGAAGCCAACCCCAACTCCCCCCCCCTTCCCAGGTGAGCCGCTGTGCAAGATCGCTGTAAGAGTACTCCTGCTGCTGGCCCAGATGTGGGTGTAGGGTATTGTTATTCCCTATGTAGTGCCTCTTTGCTTTCCCTCAAGTCACAGAAACCCATGCGCTTCGAACAAGAGCCCTCCAACCCCCCCTTTCCAGGTGAGCCGCGGCTGTGCCAAGATATTGCTCTGCAGACCTTGCTGATGGCCAGATGTGGGTGAAGGGTTCACTCCTATTTCCCTGTTAGTGCTCTCTGCTTCCCAAGTCACAGAAACACCCATGGATTGCAAAGACAAGCATGCCCCCCTTCCCCTCCTCCTGTGAAGCGCGATGTGGGGAAGACTTCACCAATGTCTCTCTGGAGCTGCGCTTCTCTATGTTGCTATGCTGGACAATGCTGTACATGATGCCTACAATAGTCTTAAAAAACAATGCCATCCTCTGCTGACTAAGCACTTTATCTCACCTGTGTTTTTTTTTTTACAATGACCTTTGCACGATACTGCTTTTCCATTCAGCCCAGATTCCTGATCAAAAACTACAAATCTCTAAGCGAAAAAAACCAAGGGAAGAGTAAGGAGAGGATGGTGAACAGCAGTATGAATCTGTATTCCACGATAATATAAAGTTGAAGCTGAGGCGGAAGAAGGAAAGTGAGGAAAAAGGAAGGAGTGTGCCAAGAAAAAAAGGAGAAGGCTGCCCAAGAGAAGGAAATGGCCTACCAAGAGAAGCAACAGATCGGCTGCCAAGCATCATGCGAACGCCACACAGACTATGCAGTCAAGGCAGACAGCAGGCAGAGCCACTACTGTGCCTCCTCACTCCATCCCAAAGTTCAAACCATTTCTGCCCCATTCGTTTCCTCCAAACCCCTTTCTCCGCATCCTGCGTCTTATCACTACCAGCTGCCCAGCCAACACCAATACGTTCACCTAACACCCTGATAACTATGGCCTACCCTATGCACTTCAACCCCCCGACTCCATGCAGTCATTTAACCGTGACAAGCCCACAGCGAGGCCACTTGCCACAACACTCATAGGAAGGGAAGTATTCAAACCTCTGACTTTACTGCCTCATCACGCCTACCCCCCTGCCTGTTTTATTGACTGTATTTTGTTGAATAAAGATTTCTTGTCTTGTAAACAGTTTGTATTATTACAGAAGTATAACAATACTGCCTAGCCACAAGCTGAAAAATAGCCGACTGCAGATATTCATTGCCAACCACTGCCATTAACTGCGTGGAAAGGCCCACCCAATCATCACTGTTGGCCCTTCAGCACTTCAAAAATTGCCTCCTTTAAGGCATCCCTAATTCCTTGTAGCAGTGTCGCTGGGCCTCTCTAGCTAGCCCTGCTCTGTGGCGCTTGTCAAATTCAGACTCCGATGGCTTGACCTCGAGATTCCGTCCATTTCGTCATGAAGGTTTCACCTCTTCCCTTCACAAATTATTTATGGAGATACAGCACGCCGGTTATATCGCTGGGATGCTGCTTTTCCCACGTCTAGCTTCCCGAGGAGACCTCTTCCATCTCCCCTGTTAAACCGGCCCAAAAGCACAGAACTGCTACAGGTCATTCTGCCACCGGCTCACCTGCTAGTTTGAACTGGTCCTATGTCCTGCTTCAAGCTTTCTTCCTGTATACGGTTTCATGAGCCAGGCATTACGGGGTAAGAGGCAGGCTCTCAAGGATCACATGAGGGAGGCATTTCGATGCTTCGCCCACTGCCTGATCTTCCTGTCTGAGGAAAAACAGTCCTCTGCCTCTGAGCTCTCTGACATTGCCTCACTGTTCCGAAAGATGGTGCCATCATGCACTTTTCCAGCGCCACCTGTGTAACGATGTCAGTGAACACGCCCCACGGATCATCTCACAAGCCGCTGAGCAGAACCTAGCAGATAATACCTCCCTTACCGATTAATGTACGTCGAATGCCAGGGTGTGGGGTGGGCAGAATGGATATGCGTCCCATCTTTGCCACACTCCACCGTGTAGGGATAACCCTATTCGTGCAAAGCCATCCACAATGTCGCTGCACATTTCCCCAGGCCGGTTCTTTCTCCTATAGCTAGGCATGTGCATTAATGCCCTGCGAAACTTGCATCACCACTATTCCAACTACGTCGACTTTCCCACTCCAAAACTGGGTTTTGTGATTCCACTACTGCCCGATCGCGGGTAGCTGTCTGAGAGTGCCATCTTCCAGACTGCCCAATAGCACCCGCCTCCACTGACAGGGCAGCTCTCAAGTCTGGTGTCCATTGCCCTGCCTGGGTTGGGGCGTTAGCTCAGACACTAGTCCCATGAAAGTGGCTTTTCTCTATCCTAAAGTTCTGCAGAAAAACCAGCTGCTCGTTCATCCCGACTTGCATGACCGATGTGATCCCACCATTCAGTGCTGTTGTTTCCCGAGCCCCAAAGGCGGCGTTCCACGTGCTCTGAGCACCGTCTGACATGCCACAAGCTAATTTCAGTGCTCAGGCGCGATTTCAGACCGAATCTATTTCATCATCATGAGCTCTCCTCACTTCACTTTTGGAGCATAAGAATAGCTCAGACTGCCAGACGTGATGCTGGTTGGCAACATTCCATCAGCAAAGTCTCAGCAGCTCGGGCTCCGATTTACCGTGCGGAACCTACTGAAATCACGCGGCAGACGTCACAAATGGGCACCACGGCCTCAAAAGGTTGAAGCGATGCAGCACGGGTGTCGTTTGGCAACAGGAAGCAGAATGACCCGCACCCTTCCGTCCCCTTCCCACAACCCACTGTGCCAAAATGGGACGAGGTGCTCTGTGGGATAGCTGCCCACAATGCACCACTCACAACAGCGCTGCAAATGCTGCAAGTGTGGACACACTGCAGCACTGGCCCTCCACAGCTGTAACTACCAGCGCTGCAAAAATGTAAGTGTAGCCATGGCCTTAGAGTCGTGGATCAATAATACTTTCTCTTCCCATTCTCTTAGCCTATTATTCTGGTTTTCAGGATACAAAGTTGTTTTCTGGCAAGAAAACATTGGCTTTTATTGTGTTAAACAGCTTTGCCCTTTTGTGTCTGTCCCTCCTGCCACTGCTATTAAAGAAGCCAATATAATAGAACGGAAATCAGGATTTGGCAGAGGGGACGAGAAAGGAGAAGTCATTAACAGGTGCATTAACACACTGTTTAGCATGCAATTCAGCTTCTTTAAAAGAGAACTATTTGGGGCATTCAGGACTGTCAAATGAAACATCTTTTAAAATACAAGAAACATCACTATACATTTTGGAAATAAAGCTTCAATCTCAACACTATTTCTTCTTACCAAAGGCTGCAGACATTGTCTCAAGGGCCTCAAATATCAAAGCTTTATTAATGTTAACGGTACCAATCAATTCTACTCACCAGGGTCCATCTCTACCAAGTACAAGTAATTGGTGTATACTAGGAAGCCCCTCCAGAAGAACTGATCCCAGACTTAGTCCCACTAGATAATCTTGCTAAGATGTTTCTCTTAATATTAAGAGAAACATTAGACATTATAGGAGTGAGTGAATCACCTCCAGTCACCCTAGCTAAGACCAAATTTGCAAGAGTTCTCAGTCTTTATGCTTCACAACTAATCTTTATAGCATTAGCACCACTACATCCACAATTCATTGGAGCTCTGCACAGTAAGGTCTGTCCATACAGAACATCCAACAGGGCTGGGGTCTAAGCCTGAAATTCATATGCCAACACAGTGAGAAATGAACCTTTGCTCCAATACTGGTAGCCAAATGTACTCCAAAAATGCAGAGGCAAAGAACAAAAAGATGGGACTCCACTGCTGACAGAGATATAAGTCAGGGCTGGTCTACACTACCGCTTAAGTCGATGTAACTTACATCAATGGGGGGGGGGGAGTGTGAAAAAGACATCTTCCTGAGTGACACAAGTTACATCAACTTAAGAGCTGTCCGCAGGCGCTATGTTGGCAGCAGGCGCTCTCCCATTGGCATAGCACATCTTTACCAGACACACTACAGCGGTGCCGATATAGTGCCATAGTGTAGACTTGCCCTGAGTGCTAGGAGCAAGGATAGGTAAGGATCACAGTGTATGTTTATAAACACTACAGATAAGCACATAGCAGTACTGTCAGGTTTTTAATACAAACAAATCAGTGAACTCATTTCCAATATGAAAACAAAGAATGCACAACTTTTTAATTAAGTTTGTAAAATTGGTGAACAGTCCGATTATTGACAAAGCTTTCATCTGTTGCTCCAATTTTTATAAATTCAGGATGTTTGCACATGGATTACAATATGCAACTTGCAGAGCTGTCATCAGCCAAAGGCAGTAAATAAACTAAACGCAAAAAGAACAATATGTGGAATTGTCATAAAGGAGAAAAAAGGCATGTCCTATGGCGCTGCTGAGTAATAAATACTGAAGTGCCGTGACAAGAGCATCCTCTAGATCAGGGGTCGGCAACCTTTCAGAAGTGGTGTGCCGACTCTTCATTTATTCACTCTAATGTAAGGTTTGGCATGCCAGTAATACATTTTAATGTTTTTAGAAAGTCTCTTTCTATAAGTCTATAATATTTAACTAAACTATTGTTGTATGTAAAGTAAATAAGGTTTTTAAAATGTTTAAGAAGCTTAATTTAAAAATAAATTAAAATGCAGAGCCCCCCGGACTGGTGGCCAGGACCCGGGCAGTGTGAGTGCCACTGAAAATCAGCTCTCGTGCCGCCTTCGGTATGTGTGCCATAGGTTGCCTACCCCAGCTCTAGATGCAACAGCTGTCACTCAATCTTTTGACTTTTAGAAAGATGGGAAAGACAAAATGTACCTGGAAAGGCCAGTGTAAATAATTGGATTTAACAATGTTTTATTTTCTCAAATGGCAAACAAGTGGATATGGATTTCTTTTCAAGAAGTATTTCTAAATTTTAGCAACATGTACTACACTTTGAAGTAAGCCCACACAGACCTGCTTTGGTTCTGTTAGTGCAAACAAAATGAGAACAAATGTGGATTTGAAATGTTTCATTTTATCTTCCACTCTCAACATAGGCTCCTGGCAGATCCTAATGGAGCCCTCACCAATTTGCACCAGCTGAGGATCTGTCTGTCAGATGCCATAAACAAATGCTACAGCCTGGGAGAATTCTGATATGCAGTGGATAATGGTAAAAGTTTCAAAGAGTTGCTAAGTGATTTAAGAGCCCACCACTTTTCAAAAGTGGCTTATCTGCTTCTTGAATTTTTTACTTCAAAACTTAATCCAGGAAAGGCAGAGAAGTGATGTTAGTAGGAAGAGAAAAACATTTGGGAAAATGTCAATATTCTTACCTCACCAGTGATCAAGGGCATATGACTGCAAATCATGATGCCTCAGGCCATGCTTGAATCATCACCGTTCCTGGATGTGCAGATTAGCACAGTAGCAAGGCATTCCTTTATGAATCTTCAGTGTAGCCCACTCTAGGATTGTACTGCAAGTTGTGCCCTGATTAAGGAAAAAAAAAACAGAGTCCCGAGTCCTGTGATTATGTGAGAATCAGCATTCATTAAAAAAAAAAAGTTTCTAGTTCTCGTGATTGTGAACAAAACAATGAAGATGTGACCCAAGACTGTCTGAAAGGCTCAAAAACTATAAGTAAAATGACCGCAAATGTGCTTTTTGTCGTTTTTTTAAAATCTCAATTTTTAAATTGATCTCATGAGTGTTTGTGTCCTGACTCACGATTTGTGAATGTTTACGGTTGATAATGCTGCATCTTCCAGTGGTCTGGAAACTGCACTCCTGTCTAAGGAGAAGAGCCTAACCACTGTAGCGATGCTTTTGTCCTTCACGTTAAACTCCAGTATCAGGTAGAAACAACTGAAGTACCTGAAGGGAACACAAGGAAGCCGATACCTGGGGAGAGAGGCCAATGAGAATACACTGCACCTAAGTTTAACAAATCCCATTTCCTCCTTATCCATTTCGAGAGACGTTTTGGTGACCTAGTCTTAGGCCTTGCCTACACTAGAAAGGGCTTGCCAGAATAGCTGTGCCAGTATACCTATACTGGGGGGCCAGAGGGAAAAAAAGTGCTTTCACCAGTGTGGTGTATACTAGTTCCCCGAGCAAAATAAGCTATATCAGCAAAAGCACTTTCTTGCCAGTATAACTGTGTCTACACCAGGGCTTTGTCCATTATAAAAACGTTGTTAAAAATGACATTATACCAGCAAAAATTACTAGTGTAAACTAGGCCTAACTCTCTCCAGCCTTTAATGCAGATGTTCAGTGTGGACCACATTTTAATACAGAGCTGGTCTCACTGACGGATTTTCTCTGAATTGTGATCACACAGGCATGTACATGAAGGAGTAACATCAGGAAAGTATTCGGCTGTATTAAAAGAAGCTAAAAATACATTATTCTCCTGAAAATGAGGAGAATTGTACCTTGTGACCAGTCACTGCCCCACGGACCCTGAGCAAATGCTCTATAGTTTGTAAATCTCTGCTTTAATGGATTGGGACCTAGTTACCTCAGATGTCATCATCATCCATGACCATCCAAAGCAGTTACTCATTGACAGTGCAATGAGACATCCAAAGTTCAGATGATCAGGCCAGGAGGCAGCATTTGCATTGGCAGGACTCCAGCTGTAGAACTCCTTGCCAGAAGAGGCTTCCACTGATATCTATAATTATCATTTGTACACCATTATCACAAGGGCACCATAGATGCACAGCTGATGTCAGCTGGTGTAGCTCTCCTGAAGCCAATGGAGTTATGCGGATTTACACCACTTGCAGCTCTGGCCCCATAGTCACAGTTCTGTCTAACTGTCCACCCACTTGTTTTGTATCATAGCACACAAAAAAAATAAAACTACCATCTCTTGGCCATTTATTTTCAGACGTGTTACTTTTCTGTCTAATTATAGTGAATGAGTTAATTGAGTCTTCAGTTCTACGTGAAATATGCTAACTATAGCAACCTCTGAATAACTTCAGAGAAAATGATCAAGACTGAATAAGGGAACGAATGAATGCAGGAGAAAGACATTTGGCGCATACAGCTGTCTCAAGCCATTACGTAATCCCTCTAAGTCACCAGCATGCGTCAGTCTTTTCAGAAAGTTTGAAGGGTTTGGTAAATTGTTCCTAATGCTGAACTAAAGAACCAAAATAAAACAAACAAACAGCCTGTTTGCTAGTACACTTCAGTACGATTGGTTTCCTTATATAGCATCCAACACATAAAACTATTCAGTGAAAGCCAATGGCTGGAGAGAGGAATGAGTCAGTGTCTTAGAAGATGGGAGAGAATTTCAGACAGATGAGGTAGGAGAAGTGACATAGGGGTCCTTAACTGTGCATGTGAAACAAGCAGCCCCTCTATTCACACCCTACTGCAGTAATATTTGTAAAAAAATATGCCAGAGTCAGGCTTATGGGCTGCTGTTGGGGTCAGAGCATTGGACCAAAGCTGCATAGCCACAAGACACCCTGGGTTACAAGGCAGATGCTGACTGAACCCTTTACTGGCCTGGGCAGACCCCAAAATGTCACACTGCGGCACAGGGAGGAAACGGAGATTAAGGGTATATCTGCATTGCAGACTACACCTGACTCATACGAAGGCAGGCATATGTTAGCCAAGCTCGCTTCAGAGCATCCACACTGCAGAGCGGCACGTGTCTCATATCATACATCCACACATGCATTTAAGGGCTTTGAGCGTCGATGGTAAGGGGGTTTGGGCAACACTTGGCAAGCCTGCAGTGTAGATACACCCTAAGTTTGAACAGGATGTATAGATGTGGTACTCAGAATGACAGGGTAGAGCAAGTCTCTGGTAAATTACACACATGCTTTTTCACCCAGTGCTAGAGTAAGAAACCCTGGATACGGTTTAACATTAAATAGTCATTCACAGAACAGGTACAACATGGGCAGCAATCATCTTAGCTTCCCCACTCTGCCTCCTGCTGATGTGTCACAATCCTGACCTGAGACCACCACATCTGGGGAGGACAGGGCACTTCAGTCCCCAGGCAGATCCAGTTTGTGGGCCTCACAGCTGAGACTGCAGATGAGGGTGCCAATGAGTGCCAGTTATGTTGATTCCTGCATATGAGCACCTGTCCACTAGAAACTGGACTGAGAACACATGTTAATTTCACATAGGCCAAACAGCTGTCAGGGGATAAGGACTGTCTCATGAGCAGTGAGCAAATTGAAATGGACAGAATCCAAAAGGT
Organism: Chelonoidis abingdonii; assembly: GCF_003597395.2. Taxonomy (NCBI): domain Eukaryota; kingdom Metazoa; phylum Chordata; order Testudines; family Testudinidae; genus Chelonoidis; species Chelonoidis abingdonii. The sequence continues at coordinate 65,485,075 of NC_133770.1, forward strand.
GAGAATTCCAGGCCCTTCTCAGCCACTAAGGGCAGAGGCAACGGGGGACTATACCTGGGCCACAAACACCCTCATCCCTCTCAGGACAAACCCAGCCTCCTGTGTTTGGTTTTGGGTAGAGTGCAGTCTAAGAGTTGCGTTTTAAAGACTACAGACCTGGGCCCTCGTTTGAAGGGCTGATTGTTTCAAAACAGTCTAGTGACAAGAAATTAACACATTATTTTCTAATGAGGAGTGACCCAAACTTGGGGCCTGTTAACCGTGACATTACAAGAGTTACAAAGGCCCAGATCTTTACCTGTGGCTAGGGAATTTCAGAGAAACTTTGGAGGGGGTTGGGATGCAGAGTGACATGAAGTCGTCTCAGCACTCCCCAGATCTGGGCTTGCTGTGCACCAGGCCAGTTACCAAGAGGCTGTTATGGCAACCAGGGATTGCTGAGGTACAGGAAAGCCTTGGCGGTGCTCCTGTTTCCCCATATTATGTCCCCCGTGCTAGCCACTGATCAGTCATGGGGTGTGTGAATGTGGAATATTCCTGTGGCTAGCCCTGCCAATTTAGTGTGCGTATAGTGCAAAGGAGCCCTAAGGCAGAGGACAATCTGGGTCAAAATCTCTCAACAAGTGATTCCAGCTACAAATCACATCCATTCTCATCTCATTATATTCTGCTCATCACTGAAGAAGAGACTGTCTGGAACATTTGGTTTAAGTTTCACAATGGAGGTTGTTGAAGGTCAGGCAGGACTGTATATGTTCTTGACAGTGGGTTTATGAGATGCACAGATAAACATATTGCTTCCTTATGAAACTGGCTGTTACCTGTATGTATAAACATTAATTGTGGTTGTCCAGGAGAAATTGAATCATAAATCTAATTTGGTGCTTGGGAAAACTAGTACAGCCCGCAGCCCCACGTTAAATAGATTTTCAAGTTATTTCTGCACTGCAAAACTTGCATGGTCACTGTCCTATTGCCCAAATAGAATTTCTACGTGTTTGGATGTATGAAAGTAAGTATTCCTCAGAAATGAGTTTCTACGTTGAATCTGTTATACCAATAAAAACTAGCAGGATCTTATTAAAGGGGACAAGACATTTGTCACATTAATTGTAAATATCAAAATAAAAGATAACAGCAAACAACGTTGTTTGGCTACTTATTCCTATGATTACTTATATATATATTCATTCATTCACACAATCATTCATACAAGTTCTGTATGGATATTATAGTTACCAGCCTAAAGTTGCTTGTAACAGAATACTGGCCAGGTACCCTGTACACAAGAGTGGAGCCGAGTCCGGGTCAGGTGCACCTGATGCTCCTGGAGGCTGGCAGCAGAACCATAGACTCAAAGTCCTCAGTCTTCAGAGTCCAGTTTTATAGGGATTTTTCCCTATGTTAGTTCATGGGAGTTGTTTCATTCTGCTGTTGCCAGATTAATCAGCAGGTCGCTGGCTCTATTCTGTCAGATGTTTGTTTAGGTGCTTGGGGTGGTCGTTCTGCTGTTGCAGAATCAATCAGCAGGTGTCTGGCTCCATTCTGTCAGATGTTTGTTAGGTGCTTGGGGTGGATCCCAGTTCGCCCTCCGGGGGTCACCTGGTTGATTCCACTTGACACCTTCTTCGGCGGACACTGAATTTTTCAGGCTGGTAACTCCCTAACCATTCATTCATCATTTAAACTAGGCACTCATTCACATACACTCTTTATCTTAATTACATTTATTTCACTGTCTCTTTACCTTTTGGGGTGTGAGACTCCCTGTCTTTTAACAATTAAAAGAAGGAACATAAAGTGAGATAAAAATGAATTTACAGAGGTGGAGGTCTCTATTTGTAGGATTACAAAGTGTCACTTAGAGAAGGGCACTTAGAGTCAATTAACCTTTAACAAGTTTTATACAAAGTATTTCTGTGAGCAGGCTTCACACAGACACAGACACAGCTGGTGGCTTGCAGGTTAGAGGCTAAATCTGGGGAATCACATTTATTTCTAATATAAATCTTTAGTTATAAAGTATTAATTAACATTAAATCATTTCTAACAATAAATCATTTTTCATATAAACCATGTCTAATATAAACCTTCTTTAGTATCCCTACAAATCTACATATGATAGAGCAGTAGTTCTCAAACTTTTGTACTAGTGACCCTTTCACTTAGCAAGCCTCTGAGTGCAACCCGTCCTTATATAAAAAAGGAGTTTTTAATTTATATTTAACACCATTATAAATGCTGGATGCAAAGCAGGGTTTGGGGTGGAGGCTGACAACTTGCAACCCCCGCCCCATGTAATAACCATGTGACCCCCTGAGGGGTCCCGACCCCCAGTTTGAGAACCCCTGTTGTAGAGGCCATATTTGGCATCATGTGCCCCAGAATTTATATGGTACCTAGCAATACACAGAAGGCAGGGATGTCTTGCTAAGTTAGACCTGTCTTTCCTGCCTTAGGGTATGGCTACACTTGCAACTTCAAAGCGCTGAGTGTGGTTGCAGCACCAGCACTAGAAGAGAGCTCTCCCAGCGCTGCACGTACTCCACATCCTTTACGGGCGTAGCTTGCAGCGCTGGGAGCCGGCACTGTTTACACTGAGGCTTTACAGCGCTGTATCTTGCAGCGCTCAGGGGGGTGTTTTTTTCACACCCCTGAGCGCGAAAGTTGCAGCGCTGTAAAGTGCCAGTGTAGCCATGGCCTTAGATCTTGATCCAGCCAAATAATTATGCCACTTGCACCACTGCATACACTTATGAAATTTGGCATGGTACTCAATCTTTCTCAGAAGAGGCTCTGACTGAAGTGGAGTGATTCAAGCAAGATGGAGGGGGAAGAGAAAGACGGTACATGATTTCCCTGTGTAAGGCCTGGCAAAAGGCATTCCGATCAGTTTGATGAGCACTGCACTAATTTCACTTCATTGGGCCTAGACTGGAGCAGATCTGCTTATTTTATTTAGTGTGTCTTTGAGGAATCTTGACTTGACATTATGATGTCTGTGAACAAAAACAGAATAAAAGGTTCTTAAAATTTCTAATAGGAAAAAAAAGTTGACAAAGAAGGTAAAACACCTTTTAGAAGAATTTGAGTTCATGTTGCTACAGGGGGAATATTTAGACACCATGAACATTGTGTCAGTGCCTCAGAACTCGCTCATTATGGGCCAGATACTGCTACCCTTACTCATGCTGATTAGTGCTTTACTCCATGAGTTGGTAGTAAGGTACTATCAGGGCTGGCTCCAGCTTTTCTGCCGCCCCAAGCTGGGTGGGGGGGAGGGAAAGACGAGCAGCAGGTCCTTCACTCCCTCTCCTCCTCTTCGGGGGCACTTTGGCGGCAGCTCAAAGAGAAAGAGAGGGAATGAGGGACCTGCCGCCGAAGACCCGGACATGCTGCCCCGATACCGGACGGAGTGCTGCCCCAAGCACCAGCTTCTTTAGCTGGTGCCTGGAGCCAGCCCTGGGTACTACTCGCTAGGAATGAAGATGACCAAATCTCACCCTATACATTTGCAAAGCACTTGAAACAGCCACAGGTCGCTTGTGGCTCCTGCAGAGCCAGTAAAGGAGAGCATACCCCAGCTCTGCTCAGTCTTACCACACAAACAATGCCCAGATTAAGGCTGTCAATTTTCACACCCTCTAGCCCCTCTTCCCCTGGGATAGTCAGATAGGGCACTTAGGAATTCCAAGGTCTCCCTGCATGCCCCACTCTCTTGGAACACAGCTAGGACCATATACACTTGTTCAAAAGGTGGCTCTCTCCACCATTATACATGGTTTGCTAACATATGCACTGACCTGATGCCTCAGAGGGAAGACTATGGAAGCAGTCAGCAGTGTTTTCCTCCCAGAGCAATATTTGGAAACAAACAAACAAAAAAATACATTAAAAGCAGACAAGATCTCCCAGTTTGGGGTTCAAGCCAGAGCCCAGAGCCCTATCGTCCCAGAGGTATTTTCTTCTGTTTCTCTAAGTAACAATTCTTAGATTCCTTCCTTTAAGCACCTGTGCCAAGGCAGGGGGAGAAGTTGAGCTGGCATTAACCCACTGTTCACCAGGTACCTAGTAATGGCCCTGCACTGTGTAACACCCAAGAGTTTCTTTAAATAATTTCAGATGGGAATAACAATAACGCCCACCAAGATCACCTCACACAGTACACATTATCAGGAGACATACAGCAGCATACAAACTGTACACACGTTTTTACTTAATGTCTCATTACTGACCTATAGTGTGGTAAGTACTTTTAAATAGGGATAATGACACAATGTATTGTGTCACTTCCCCCTCCCCCCATGTTTTTCTCAAATCTTTCTAATGAGACTTTAATTACAGTAGACAATTGCTAATTTGTACCAATGGTTGGAAGATCCATTGACAATTACTAGATTTTTACAAATTTGTAAGGAAGGCTTTAATCCTGTAGGGCAGTGGTTCTCAAACTGTGGGTCGTGACCCCATTAAAATGGGGTCACCAGAGCTGGCATTAGACTCGCTGGGTCCTGGTGCCAAAGCCCAAGTCCATAGGCTTTCACCTTGGGCAAGGGGTTCAGGTTACAGGGCCCTCCCCCTGCCTGGGGCTGAAGCCCTTGGGCTTTGGCTTTCCCCCCCCCCCCATGGGGGGGGGTGAGGGTTGGGCTTTGGCTCCCCAACCCAGGGTGGTGGGGCTTGGGTCCTCCCTCCTGGGGTTGTGTAGTAATTTGTTGTCAGAAGGGGCTCGCGGTGCAATGACGTTTGAGAACCCCTGCTATAGGGTGTTGTGCACCTCAAGATATCCAGCATGCTCAATTTCCAGTGGAGAAAATGGTGTCAGGAGGGATCAGCACCTTCCAGGAGTGATGAAGCAACTTAAGGATCAAACCTTCTGCAAACAAACATGATAAAAAAAAACAAACTGCATCAGCAAAATGTAAATTGTTCGTTTATTTTGACATTGCTCTTGGAGTTCAGCGTGTCCGTAAGTATTCTCCTGTAGTATATTTTGTAGAAGTTATGAAGCTTTGTAATATTACTTCTCCATAGTATTTAGCTATTCCATCTTTGCTGACAGGCAGGGTAAGGCCACAAGCGTCTGAGACTGATCACATATTCAGATAAGCAAAGTGAGAATTAGGCTGCAATCCTACAATTCATTGCCTGGGGGCTTGAACTATGCTGTGCCCATGCAGAACCCTTTTTCCTTCTATGGGGCTCTGTGAGGGTGTGGCAGGCCACCTGCACACAGCAAACTGCAGGACTGGGGCCTCAGCTGAGGGCTGGTGCCAGTTGTTGCCATCACAGTACGAGGTCTCATACAGCAAGGAGCATCTCAAAAGCCCTTTACAACAGAAAAGAACAAGCATAATACAGAAGCTGTATTTCAATTTGAGTTTCCTCTGTAAGCAGTGGGGATCTGTCAACTTTTCAGAATGAAAAATGAGGCTGATCTATATGGGGTTTAAAGCAGGCTGAATCTATGGAAGGAAACAACCAATCAGCCATTAAGTCCCAGGTGTAGGATGTTGACTAAAACAAACATTTATTAAAACAGAAATAAATAACTTACTGAGGCATTGTGGGATCTTCCTTCTTCGTGATTGTCAACCTCAATTCTTCATTCCCTTTGAAGATTTATTCCTTTTCTCTCTCTACTCCTTCAGGAAAAAACACCTTACCCTTTCTTTAAAGCTTTATTCTCTTTGACGTGACATTCTTCAGTGCTGTCCCCCATTAACAGCACCACTCACTGCTTTGATTTCTTAACTAATTCCCTTGTGGTTTCTTTTCTGCTCCATGTCCCTTCTCCACACCCTCTGGTCCTTTTCTTCCCTTGGATCCCCTTCTTGCTCACATCCGTCCCTAGCCTTTCCCCACTCCTTAAGCCTGCCTTTGCTTCCTTGTCTCCTTGGTCCTGAACACCGCCCTCTCTACTCCAGCCAATCTCTCTCCACCTTGGCATTGCGTTTCCCCTACTCCTGTTCCTCCTGCCACCACAACTCCTAGCATCCCTCTCCTCCACACTTGCCTGCTGTCAGACATTTAGCAGATTTCTCAGGCTCCTAAGGACAGCCTCAGAAAAATCTTGGCTGTTTTGATGGTGCCACTGCTATGGATATCACAGGGGCCGCAGTCCAAAGACATTCATTAACATACAGAAGTCAGAGAAAGGGATTGTGACCTGGTAAGCTGCAAAGACAATTCTTCAACAGTTCCCGATAGTGCTGCAGCCCCATTATTGCCCATATCCACTAAAACACGGGAGATGATATTTCCACAGTAAGGGACACTTTAAAATGTATTTTGTCCATTTTTATTACTAGCAGCAGGAAATTGGATGTGAGAGGGAAGTGAGCACTGAAAACACAAAGTGGGGGCATTTCAATTTCCCATTGGAGATGCTCTCCTCCTTCCATGGATCTCTGCTTTCTTACTCCTGTCCATCCCACCTCATTGTAGCTAGCCTGCAAGAAGATTTACTTGTACCTTTCATGTATTTACACTTCAGCATTTTTTGCTTTACTCCTCTTTTACATAATTTTTCACTCCTGTCTGCATGAGTTGCAGAAGCCAACTCTGCAAAGTGCTCCAGGTGGAACTGTCACTCCCCACTATGGTCCCTGCAAGTTGCTGTGGCAGCAGATGAGGGTCATCCAAGTTTGTTAACTGAAATAGGGGGAAGACTGCTCTCTGCAGGACCCTCACAAGCCCCAGACTAAACGGTGTGTTGGGGAGGGCAGGATGTGCGCAGTATTATGGGGATGGTGGGTGGCACAGAATGGGGTGTGCACCAGAAGGGACAACAGCCCCTAGGGAAGCCTCAAGAGCCACCCAGAACCAGAGAGGGCACAAAAGGTTCAAGTTCTGAGCTGCACCTCCTGGACACGCATCACAAACTCTCAAGCTATTGCTTTACCCCATTTCCCTCTGTCAAGTGCTTTTATAAATAGCTGGTCTGATGGCAGAGGCTGACTTGGAACATAAGATCAACCACTCACCCCAGCCTAATTTGGAAGGCTTTGAATTCAAATTCCTGTATTAAAATCCATCTTATTGTTCTGCTTTGTAGGTTGGGTCCGGAATCAGAAGTGTCCCTTGTTCTATCTCCGGTTTAGATCTAAAAAGCTCATATGGTCTTACAATATTTCATCAGCTTCAGGCCAAGATCTTGCAAAACTGGCTTGCAAGATTTTAGTACCTGCCAAGCCCCAACTCTAGGTCTGGCTTGGCATCGGCCATATTTTAATCTAAACCCAATACTGATTCAGTACGGCCTCCTTGACTTCTCTTGGGGGCTGATTCTTTTCAGACTTTATATCACTGTCATTAAAGTTATGCTGGACAAAAAATCTCCTGAGCTACAATACAGTGCTTATCAGCTTTTATTCATTCACAGGCAAAAGTTAAGTGGAAAAGGTTAACTGAAATTGATGCTAATTTTCTCAAACACTGTTACCATCTTAAATCAAAGTTGTTAAAACTACCAGTATAACAATTATACTGAACTGAAAGAAAAAAAAAATCACTTGGCAAACAAAGAGACATCATCAAAACCACTGCTACAGTGGCTGGAGACAGTGGCAGCCTCTACGGGCACTAAAGTAGCACAGCCATAGGGCAGCTGCAGTGCCCTTCTAGTGCCACAGTGTAGACACTTCCTAGGGTGATGGAAGGGTCTTTTTCCATCACTGTAGTTAATCTATACCTCCAAGCAGTGGTAGCTTGGTTGACAGAAGAATTCTTCCATTGACTTAGCCGCATCTACATTGGGAGTTAGGTTGGCTTAACTCTAGTACTCAGGGGTGTACATTTACACACACACACACAGGCAGGCTCATCTAATTTTTTAGCACAGATGAGCCCTGAACTGCCGTGTGAAATATCCAAGTGGTGGAGTGAGATTGTAACTCCAACTCTCAGTGCAGAGGAGAGTAGGGGGCTGCAGAAGTACAAGCAGTTTGTCCCCAGAAGGAGGGACAATGCCATGACAGCTAAACTTCAAAGCCGCAGTAGCTCTCCGATAGCTACAAGTGAGAGATCATAACCAAGGTCAGCTAGCACCGCGGGGAAGCAGATAGGAAGATTATGTAAGTACTGTGTGTAGAGATGGGGACTGAACAGAAAGTAAACAAAGTTGAGAGATGACCAGTACCCTGTGGTCACAAACTTGAGTCAACCCACGGTAAAATGAGAAGAGTTAAAGAGCAACAAAGCATGTGTGTCCTTTTAATATTGTTCTCAGGGCATCATTTTAAATAATCTTTTAAAAAGAACTATGACACTCGGCAATATGATTAATGAGGATGCTTATGTTCTTGCCTACGGTTTAATTATAGATCAACATTAGTGATATATAATTAAAACCACAGGCAAGAACATACGTGTCCTTCTGTGGTTTTAATTATACATCAACATTAGAGATCACACTAGATGCAGAGATGTCATTGTCAGATACGGACAGCCAGCCATGCATAGACATTAGTAACACTGAATATTCTGCAATTTGCCTCCTTTAAGTAAAAAATGAAAAGGATAATGGCCCCTCATATCATTTAGAGAATAATGTCATAATTTTACAATTTGGCTTTTAGAAGAGATGTTTTGAGCTCAATTCTGCTACAACATTTCATTTGAGTTTCATAAATAACTAAACAGGTGTTCATTTCAGAGACAAGGTGGGTGAGCTAATACCAGAGTGCCACAGCTAAATGCAAGGTGGAACAGATTAATCTTATATTTAATTGAGAGTACCTTTCCGAGACCTGAAGAACTCCATGTAAGTGCAAAAGTTTGTCTCTCTCACCAACAAGGTGGTCCAACAAAAGGTATTACCCTACCCACTTTATCCCTCTAACATCCTGGGACCAACACAGCTAAAAGTTTTACATGTTCACTGACATTTGCCAATCTAATGCTTGTCTTCCTGTAAATACTAACTATTTAATGCTTGTGATGAAGTCACAATTTGCTAATGCACTTTCAATCAGATATTGGAGCTAATGCCACAACTTTTTTGTATTTCAGTCTATACTTTTGGTGCCATAGCTTTCCATTCTAACAGCTATGCTTAAGTTTTAAATTAGCCATGAAACTTGACCCCCAATGACTGCTTAAGAGAACAGTCATACTGCACATTGTATATGATTTCTAAGCATCTGAGCAGCACGTTTTGGTAAAGGGTGTGGTGTGTAATGACTAAACCCCAGAAAAGCATATTTATTTTTCCCTCGAGCATCAAAGACAGATCAAGAAAATGGAAATGAGTAATAATGAACTGAGTGACACTAGCAAGGGAGCCAATTAACAATCCCACTGTATGGATATTTTTATTTGAATACATACCCTACCCTACTTATATATGCGCATTCTGAACTAGTAGGGGCAATTTTTAAAGAAATAGTAAATGAGAGAATTTTACATATAAGATTTCAATGTATACTCATGTTTTTGCAGACATTTACTCTCAGACCACCTCTATGTATGCTGTAAAGCACGTATGTAATGTAGCCATATCTGGGGTAGCAATCCCTGAGCGTACAGCACAGCAGTAGGGAGCGGAAGTTGTAGGCAAAGACACTAGAACAAACCCCAGTTCTTGCAAAAAGAGACACATGGTTTGCAATATGCATTGAGAGCAAACAGGATCTTATTTGGCTTCTATGATCTCACCTAACAGAGTAAACTGTTAGGTGAGATCATGAAGGAAGGATGAAGGTCTGAGCTGATCCTTCTAGGATGTTAACCTGCAGTTCCAGGTACCCTTGGTGATTTTTAATTGCTGCTTAAACTACCCTTCTGGCTAGAAGGAATGTAGGAGAACAATAAAACATTGACCAGTCTGCTGTATCAAGATGATTGGGTCTTCCCCACAGTTCAGTGGGAAATATAAAGTACATAATTCTTTCAAGGTACCATCTCCTGGCTAAACCTCTGTGGATTAATACTTGTTTTATTTTTCTAGATTTGGCATCAGAAAAGGGGGTTTAGAGAAAGCACAGATCAGAGAAGACACTCAAGCTTAATGACTAAGGCCTGGTCTACATCAGGGATTCTCAACCTCTTTCTTTCTGAGGCCCCCGCAACATGCTATAAAAGCTCCATGGCCCACCTGTGCCACGATAACTGGTTTTCTGCATATAAGAGCCAGAACTGTTGTTAGAGGGGGTAGCAAGCAGGGCAACTGCCTGGGGTCCCATGCCACAGGAGCCCACACAAAGCTACGTTTAGGTTTGGCTTCAGCTCCAGGTAGCAGGGCTCAGGGCCCTCGACTTCAGCTTTCTACCCTGGGCCCCAGCGAGTCTAATACCGGCTTTGCTTGGCGGCCTCCCTGAAACCTGCTCACAGCCCCCCAGGGTGCCCCAGACCCCTGACTGAGAACCACTGGTCTACTCTACAGAGTTAGGTTGACGTAAAGCAGCTTATGTTGACCTAGTTGTGTCAGTGACAGCGTCTATACTTCCTCCCACCGATGTAAGTGCCCTACTACACGGACATAACAAGTCCACCTCCACGAGAGGCACAGCGCTTATGTCTGTAGACACTGCCATACTTACATTAGCTATCATTCTTGTCAATTTCACACCTCCCAGTGGGGAACCAAGCTGAGAACAAGAGCTCTAAGCGCCTCCCACAGCCCCTCTTAAGTTGGTGGAAGCGTTCTGGTGAGGATGCGCACCACCGACAGAAGAGCAGTGTGGACATGAAAAAACTGTGGTTGCTGTAAGTCAACCTAAAATAGGTTGACTTAAGTTTCTAGTGTAGACATGCCCTAAGGCCAGAGTCATTTTTTATTTTAAGCTTGGGTACCTACCAGTGAGCCCCCACATAGTACAGCACCTTAAATGGATATAGAGGCCTAACTTTAGGCCAAATCTTTCAAACAAACACCTAAGCAGATGTCTAGTTGAGCTTCCGAAGCATTTCCCTTGGTTCACTGTGACTGACAAGCAAGAAAGGTAGTCAGTTCACACCAATATTTTTTTATACACTGTCTGTACCTGGTGATTCCTGTTTCTTAGGAAGTACATTATTTGACCTCTTTGGTTGATTCACACCTGTTTCAGACATACCCTACAGCATTAAAAAAAAATCTCCAAACTTCTGAACGAACTCAAATCTATTCAATATGCAAGAATTGTTAGCTTCATGGAGCTCCACTTTATAATGGCTAAAAAATGCTGGGTAGGGAGTAGAATTACACAGACTTTGAAACAAAGAGGAAAAAGGGAATTTTTTTTTTTTTTTTAATCAGTGGAGAGTTGTTGAAAAAGTGTATTGGATTTATGGTTTCAAGAGATAGCCAGCTGTGATGTTAATGAAAACTTGACCTGTATTTGGTCCTTTAAATATACTTTTTTTAAACTCATTTTCAAAGGAGAGCATAAATGGTGCACACCCAACACATTCCTGTCACCTTACTAAACACACACACAAATTTGTGCATGTAAAGATGTGCTAACAAAATGGATATACTTTCCTTTGAAAATCTGGGTCTAGGACAACAAAAAAGGATAGGGATACTTCTGTGAAGTGGACAGATTTTATTTAGCAGTAAATCAAAGACAAAAATTCCCAACTGGAAAAAGCCCCAAGAACAAGGCCGGTGCAACCAAGAGTGCTGGGATTTGGGGGGCGCCATTTTCTTTGGCAGTGACGGCGGTGGCCAGATCTTCAGCCACCCTGGTCGCCGCCAGCATTTAGGCAGAGGGAGCTGGGGCAAGGGAGTGCGGGGAGGGCTACCTGCAGCAAGTGGTGGGGGGGGCAGCTCGCAGGGGAACTCCCCACCCCCAGCTCACCCTTGCCCCGCCTCCTCCCCGAGCATGCTGTGGTTGCTTCACTTCTCCCGCCTCCCAGGCTTGCAGCGCCAATCAACTTAAGCGCTGCAAGCCTGGGAGGCGGAAGAAGTGAAGCAACCACAGCACGCTCAGGGAGGAGGCGGGGCAGGCGTGAACTGCTTCACTTCTCCCACCTCCCAGGCTTGCGGCATCAATCAGCTTAGGCGCTGCAAGCCTGGGAGGCAGGAGAAGTGAAGCAGCCACGGTGTGCTTGGGGTGCTCGTGCGCAGAGCAGGGGTGAGCTAGGCGGGGGGGGGGTGCAGAAGGTGGAAGTTTCACCTAGGGCACGAAACATCCTTGCAATCGGCCCTGCCCAAGAAGGAAGTGGTTAGAATTAAGTAGTATGGGGGGGGTCAAGACTCCCCCACCTCCCCATCCTAGTACCACTAACTTTAGATTCATAGAAACAGATCTGGCATACACAGGAATGTTCTCAACAAAATATATAAGTTTTAACTTCTGTAAACTGTTTGCAGTTTCTACAGCAAATATTTCATTATATTAACAGCTCTGGAGAAAGGTTACCTGTAGAAGCAAGAGGCAGAGAAAGAGTGGAGAGGGGCACTGGAGGTTCCAGGTTCTTGGAATCTAATGAATATTTTCTTATTTTTAGATGAAAAAAAAATCAGAGTTGTGGATCTCGCACTTCTGTGGCCCAAAGATTTTGTTTATAATGATGCACCTTCTCCACTGAAGCCATTGTGAGTTCTCCCTTTCAGTCCTACTTAAAACAAGTTCTAGCTGTATGTCTGTTGGCAGCAACTTGGCCAATTTGACTTCAGGTCTGGTTGTTGCCTCAGTTTACCTTTCTTCCTCAGTTAATCAGATTTCATGCTGCATGTATTTTCTCAATAATCCTTCCATTTTAGAGGCTTGGCTCAAAACAGCCCAAATCTTCCACTCAGCCTTCCTGGCTTGCTCACAGTCTCAGAGGTCATAGGCCTATCCCTGCTGAGATTTTTCTTCTCAACACATACCAGCCCCTTGAAGTGTCTCTTCTAATGACTTCAGGATGCATCCACATCCCCCAGCAGGCCTGGATTTTAGTCACATGCTTCCTATCACATGAAGCTTCCCTCTACCTGCCACAGGTGAAGCTGAGCCCCAATCCCCTTGAAGGGCTAGCTTACCCTGTGACAGTTGGCCTCCAGACATTAGCAAGGGCCAGAGGTGAAACTCATGCAGAGCCAAATCCTGTTCTTCCACACGACTGAGTACAAACCAAGCAACAACCTCAATATGGCCCTCAGCATTTGCATACATCATTAGAAACCATATGACTCACTAGGCAGTATTTTGTGTTCTGGAAAAGTTCCCAAGCGGATATGTAAATCTCAGCACAGCAACAAATGTCTAGGTCTTGAAGTACTGTGCAAAAATAGTTGCCTGAATGACAGAGAAAAGGAAAAGAATTTGAGAAAATTCTCTCATTGAAATCCCTTTATCTTGAATGCTATAGGCAGATTTATAATTGACTTTAGTGAAATTAGGAACTTCAGGAGTTGTATTAGAAAAGATGGTTACTCACCTTTGTAAATATTGTTCTTCGAGATGTGTTGCTCATATCCATTCCAGTTAGGTGTGCGCACGCCGCGTGCACGTTTGGAGACTTTTTACCCTAGCAACACTTGGTGGGCCAGTAGGTCGCCCCCTGGAGTGGCGCCACTATGGCGCCTGATATATACCCCTGCCGGCCCATCCGCTCCTCAGTTCCTTCTTGCCGGCTACTCCGACAGTGGGGAAGGAGGACAGGTGTGGAATGGATATGAGCAACACATCTCGAAGAACAACGGTTACAAAGGTGAGTAACAGTCTTTTCTTCTTCGAGTGCTTGCTCATATCCATTCCAGTTAGGTGATTCCCAAGCCTTACCTAGGCGGTGGGGTCGGAGTGAGACGTTGCGGAATGCAAGACCGCTGAGCCGAAGGCGGCATCGTCTCTAGACTGTTGGACCAATGCGTAGTGCGATGCAAAGGTGTGGATGGAAGACCAGGTGGCCGCGTGGCAGATTTCCTGTATGGGAACATGGGCCAAGAACGCGGCAGATGAAGCTTGAGCCTGAGCAGAGTGGGCGGTCAGATGGCCAGTTTGAACATGAGCCAAGTCATAGCAAGCCCGAATACAGGATGTAACCCAAGATGCAATACATTGGGAGGAGATTGCCATGCCCTTCATACATTCTGCCACCGCTACAAATAGCTGAGGTGAGCGCCGGAAAGGTCTGGTCCTCTCAATGTAGAAGGCGAGAGCCCTACAGACATCCACAGTATGGAGCTGCTGTTCTCGTTCCGATGAATGCGGCTTTGGAAAGAAGACTGGCAGAAAGATGCTCTGGTTAACGTGAAAGGTGGAGACGACCTTAGGGAGGAACGCTGGGTGTGGTCGCAGCTGTACCTTGTCCTTATGGAACACTATATATGGAGGATCCACAGTCAATGCTCCAAGTTCTGAGACTCATCTAGCCGAGGTGACAGCGACTAGGAATGCTGTTTTCCAGGACAGGTACAGCAGCGAGCATGTGGCCAAAGGCTCAAAGGGGGCCCCATGAGCCTGGTTAAGACGAGGTTCAGGTCCCAGGTAGGGGTAGGGCGTTTGACATAGGGGTAGAGTCGCTCCAAGCCTTTGAGGAATCTGGAAACTATAGGGTGGGAAAAAACGGAACTGCCAGCTTCCCCAGGATGGAAGGTGGATATAGCCACAAGATGCACTTGTAGAGAGGAGATCGCCAGACCCTGCTCTTTGAGAGACCATACATAGTCCAGGATAGTGGGGACTAATACAGAATGTGGAGAGTGGCTGTGCTGGGCGCACCAGTGGCAGAAGCGCTTCCATTTAGCGAGGTATGTCGAGCGCGTGGAGGGCTTCCTGCTTCCCAGCAGCACCTGATGCACAGCGGCGGAACAACGCAACTCCGACTGGCTTAACCAGACAGGAACCATGCTGTCAGATGAAGGGACTGCAGGTCCGGATGGTGCAGCCTGCTGAAGCCTTGCGTGATCAGGTCCAGCCAGAGTGGTAGGGGAATTGGGTCTGACAGGGACAGGTCGAGCAGCATGGAGCAGCCAAGCCAGGGCGATCAGGATAAGGTGGGCTTTGTCCCTGCGGAGCTTGAGTAGGACTCGGTGGACGAGAGGAAATGGTGGGAAGGCACAACAGAGGTGGCCCGTCCATGGAATCAGGAACGTGTTCAACAGGAAGCCCGGGGAGCGGCCCTGTAGGGAGCAGAACACCTGGCATTTCCTGTTCATTCTGGATGCAAACAGGTCTATGTGGGGAAAGCCCCACCTCTGGAAAATCGAATGGAGAACGTCCAGACAGATGGACCATTCGTGTGATAGGAAGGACCTGCTCAGGTGATCTGCAAGTGTTTTCCGTACCCCTGGGAGGAAGGAGGCCACTAGATTTATGGAGTGGGCTATGCAGAAGTCCCACAGTTGGATCGCTTCCTGACACAAGGGGGAGGACCGAGTCCCTCCTTGCTTGTTGATGTAATACATGGCCGTTGTGTTGTCCGTGAACACTGCAACACAACAGCCTTGTAGATGGCGCTGGTACGCTTGGCATGCCAGCCGGACCGCTCTCAGCTCTTGGACATTGATATGAAGCGTCAATTCCCGGGGTGACCAAAGGCCTTGGGTGCGCAGGTGCCCTAGGTGAGCACCCCAGCCCAGTGAGGACGCGTCCGTTGTTAGGGACGTGGAGGGCTGGGGAGGATGAAACGGCAGGCCTGCACACACTAGGGATGACGTCCTCCACCAGTCGAGGGAGCCTAGAACATCCGGCAGAACTGTCAGAATAATGTCTATGGCGTCTCTGCCCAGCCGATAGACTGAAGTGAGCCAGATTTGTAGAGGGCGCATTCACAGTCTGGCATGCTTTGTGACGAAAGTGCATGCAGCCATGTGCCCGAGGAGAGCAAGGCAAGTACGAGCAGAGGTAGTTGGAAAACTCTGAAGACTTTTGACAAGGGAGACTATGGCCTGAAACCGGTGTGGGGGTAAACTGGCCATTGCAAGGTTGGAGTCCAGCATTGCCCCGATAAATTCTATCCTCTGCGTAGGCACCAGAGTGGACTTGTCCAAATTGATGATCAGGCCTAGACGCATAAACAGCTCCCTGATGATGGCGACATAGCTGATGACTTGTGCCTCGGAGGCCCCTCGGATAAGCCGGTCGTCGAGGTAAGGGAAGACGTGTATTCGACGACAGTGTAGGGAAGCAGCGATGACCGCCATACACTTCGTGAAGACCTGAGGGGCCGAGGAAAGACCAAAGGGGAGGACAGTAAACTGGTAGTGACCCTGATTTACCACAAAGCACAGATACCTCCTGTGCAGGGGATAAATTGCAATGTGGAAATATACGTCCTTCATGTCGAGAGCGGCGTACCAATCTCCGGGATCCAGGGAAGGAAGGATGGTTCCCAGGGATACCATGCGGAACTTGAATTTGTTCAGTCCTCACAGGTCCAGGATGGGCCGGAGGCCCCCTTTTGCCTTGGGAATTAGGAAATATAGGGAATAAAACCCCTTGCCCTTTAACTCCTCCGCTACCTCCTCTATAGCTCCGATTGAGAGGAGCCTGAGAACCTCCTGAATGAGGAGTTGCTCATGAGAGGGGTCCCTGAAGAGGGACGAAGAGGGAGGGCGGGAGGGAGGGGGTGAAACAAACTGAAGATGGTATCCAAGCTCCACCGTACATAGGACCCAACGATCTGAAGTTAACTGGGACCACGCCGGAAGGAACGGGGAAAGGCAGTTGTAAAACTGGAAGGGATCCGGGGAGGTAATTGGTACACTGCTCTCGGGCGCAACCTCAAAAATTTGCTTTGGGTCCCGGTGCTGGTTTGGCGGGACCGGAACTGTTGCCCCTTTGAGGTCCAGACTGACGTCTGCGGGTAGTACAACCTCGTCTTCGGGCAAAATCTTGTCTTGGCCGAGGTGGGGGGTAAGGGCGCTGAGGTTGGGAGAGGAATGACTGTCTCCGAGTCTGGGGTGTATGCATTCCCAACGAACGCACAATAACCCAGTTGTCCTTCAGACTCTGTAGTCTGAGGTCTGTCTTTTGCGAGAACAAATCTCGTCCATCAAATGGCAAGTCTTGTATGGTGTATTGCAGCTCAGGTGGTAGGCCAGACACTTGCAACCATGATATGCGTCGCATGGCTATGCCAGAGGCAACCATTCTGGCTGCCGAATCAGCAGCATCTAGTGAGGCTTGCAAGGAGGTTCTCGTGATCCTCTTCCCCTCCTCTAGGAGAGCTGTAAACTCCTGATGGGAGTCCTGCGGAACCAACTCGGTAAACTTGCTGACCGCCTCCCAGGTATTGTAGCTGTATCGGCTTAAGAGGGCTTGTTGGTTCGCCATGCGGAGCTGAAGGCCTCCGGCAGAGTAGATCTTCCGGCCCAACAAATCTATGCGCTTGGCCTCCCTAGATTTTGGCGCAGGGGCTTGTTGGCCATGGTGCTCCCGTTCGTTAACTGATTGTACCACCAACGAGCAGGGGGCGGGGTGCACATAGAGGTACTCATACCCCTTAGAAGGCACCATGTATTTTTGTTCTACTCCCCTGGCTGTGGGTGGAATGGAAGCCGGGGACTGCCAGATAGTGTCTGCTCTGGCCTGGATCGAATGGATGAAGGGGAGGGCCACTCTGGTTGGTGTTTCCGCAGATAATATGCTAATCACCGGGTCCTCCACCTCAGGAACCTCCTCTACTGGAAGGTTGATATTCTGGGCAACACGCCGCAGAAAATCCTGGTGTGATCGGAGGTCAATCAGAGGAGGCCTCGATGATGTGCCCGTTACTGCCTCATCCGGGGAAGAGGAGGATGACAGCCCTGGGATGAGTGGGTCCTGGACTGACGCCTCATTCTAGGGGATCTCCGTCCAGAAGATCATGCTGCTCCGGTGCGTGTGCAGTGGTTTCCTGCGTACCAGCGGGGGGAGGTCTGCTGACTGTGGCCTCTGGTGCACAGTGCTCTGAGTGGCCGGAGCGTGATGGGCCTGTTGGTTCGCCTTGGGCTTGGTGATAGGCTCAAGGTGTCCAAAATGACCACTGAGGCGGTCCGTGGTCCTGATAGGCCTGTGTATCTGAACCCCCGTAGGAGGCATTGTCTGCGTGTGAGGAGGCGGACGGATGAGGCGACGGCCACGGAGGAGTTGAAGTTGATTGGACCAGGTCTCTGCGTCCATAGAACTCATCTCTGCGCAGTACCGGCAAACGGTACCGGGAACTGTGGTGGTACCGGGAGTGGGACTGGGACCTGCGACCAGCGCGGTGCCAGGAGGTCGACCGGTGCCTTACATCGTCATGCCGGGATCGGCTGCGAGAGGTACGGCGGTGCCGGGATCTGGACCGGTGCCGAGAGTACCACAACAGAGACTGGGATCTCAAGCGGTGCCATGAGTACGACCGGTACCGGGATGGAGAACGGTACCGAGACTGCAAGCGGCGCCGAGATTGGGAGCAATGTCAGGACCGAGAGTGATCGCGGGATCTAGATCAGGACTGACGGTGTTCAGTGGTGCCCGGGGAAGGTGGCTGCACCATAGTGGGCTTGCCCAACAACTGAATAACCTGCACCGGTGGTGCCGGGGGTTGGAGCAGCTCAGGCTCTGTTAGAGCAATTAGGTCCCGCGCCGTGGAGAAGGTCTCCGGCGTGGAGGGCACGATGAGCTCGACCGCAGCGTGTGCCGGGAAGCTGGTAGGCACCGGACTCAACGGCTCCTGTGAGACCGGAATCAACGGTGCAGAGACAAGCGGTGCCGCGGCAGTTGACTGTGCCGGGCAGTCCGTCTTGGAGATACACTCTGACTGCGGTGTAGCTGTAGGTGCCGCAGGAGCCTTGTGCCTCTTGGTCCTCGGGGAGAGGGAGCAGTGCTGGTCAGAGGGTTAGGCCGGTGAAGGGTGGTGACAAGGAGCCTTTACTGGTGCCGGGCAGTCTGGTGTGGAGGAGGTACTTGTTCCCGGTGCCAGAGTCGGTGCCGAGGATGGAGGAGTTAGCGCTGCCTCCATCAAAAGTTGCTTCAGGCGAATGTCCCGCTCTTTCTTTGTCCGGGGCTTGAACGCCTTGCAGATTTGGCACTTGTCCACAAGGTGGGATTCGCCTAGGCACTTTTAACAGGAGTTGTGCGGGTCTCCTGTGGGCATCGGCCGATGACAGGCCGCGCAGGGTTTGAAGCCTGGTGAACCGGGCATGGGCCCTGGTACCAGGGGAGGAGAAGGGACGAGCCCCCGATCCTCTTTAACTATATACACAACTATAAGAACTACTAATTTAAATGCTAACTAGAACTATAGAAATGAACTATGTACACGATAACTATACAAACGAGTGAATCGCTAGGGAGGTGGAGATCAGCTAAGCCGTGCTCCACTGTTCCAACAACCGACACGGGCGGTAAGAAGGAACTGAGGAGTGGATGGGCCGGCAGGGGTATATATCAGGCGCCATAGCTGCGCCACTCCAGGGGGCGACCTGCTGGCCCACCGAGTGTTGCTAGGGTAAAAAGTCTCTGACGAACGTGCACGCGGCGCGCGCACACCTAACTGGAATGGATATGAGCAAGCACTCGAAGAAGAAGCTTAATTTCTTTCAATTTATCTATCATATCATGCTCACTGCCAAAATGAAATCCTGCAAATTGAGGAATGGCAGTTTCTTACCTGATTATTTGGTTTCTTCAAGTCCCTCTTTGCCAAGGCTGGTAACAGGCGTTCTCCTACCAGCACAAAGAAAAGTAGTAAGTCTTTACAATATAATTCCTTTTTATAGGAAGGTTTGGCTGAACCAGATCATGAGTATGTCTATACTGCAAAAAGTGTGCTTTTAACCTGGGATAGCTAACCTGCATTAGCTAACTGGATTTAGAATAGCAATGATGATACAGCATTTGACTCTGGTTAGCACCTCAAGCGAAGCCTGTAGGGTAATCTAGGGTTGAAATTCAGCCTCTAACCCAAGTTAAAAATCAAGTTGCCATATTTTCACTGCTATTTTAACGTAGGTTTGCTAACTCAAGCTAAGAGCACACTTTTTTTTTGCAGTCTGGACATATCCTTAGAGACTGCTCAAGCAAAACAAATTCCATTAATTTTAATACAATATTTCAGGAAAAGATGGGCTGAACTCTACCAACATGTGACAGGATTCACTCACCAAAGTGGTGCCTCCTGTTGGTTGTTTCAGGGATTAGATCTCTGTCATCTGCATGCTCTTTCCTGGGTGGTGCCTTTCCTGCTGCCTTCTCCACCTGCAGATCAATCTCAGCCCAGGAACTACAATGTCTTTCATGACTCAGCCCTCCAGCCATGCCACCATCCATGTTTTCCCCCTTTCACGGGCAGGGGGGAGAGGGAGTGTCTCCTGGTTCTGTAGTCCAGACACTTCCCCTGTGGCAAGGGGAGAGGGCGGCCCACCCACCACTTGGGTCCCAACCCAGGGACTTTGTAGATGATAGGCTCCTGCTGCCTTTGCTTAACTTCTCCACCAGTGCTGCTTCAATTTCCTGGGCCACTTCACTGCAGCTCCAACACCTTCTTTGCCCCCTTCTTAAGGCCTCCAGCCCACAAGTCCCAGCAGCCAGCCAGGAGCTCCCTCCTGCTCCCCCAGTCTATGCCAGCAACTGCTCTGTCAAAGCTGTTACCTTCCTGCAGTCCCCTAAGAACAGAGTCCTTGCTTCTTAGATTCCCTCAAGCAACTGCCTGTCTCTGGCCCTGCAGCTCCTTTTATAGAAGCCCACTTAGCCCTGATTGGTTGTGGCTCACACAGCCTCTCTAGGCAGCTTGGAGGACTCACCTCCACTCTGGGGCTAGGACAGGGTTAATCCCTTCCATACCTGTGTGGGGAAAACATCCTATCACACAACAAAACAAAAAACAGATGGGAGTGAGGCTGAGAAATCTTTGCTGAAGCCCATATTATCAGATTAATATGCAGACCCCTCTTCACATAAAGGGTGTTTCTCATTTCAAGATGACAGACAGAGTCAGGAAAGAGGCTTTGGGGAGAAAATGAAAACAGACTTAATTTCAAGTTTGTTCTGAAGACCAATGGCCCTTGCACCCCATAGTAGCCTGTATGGCTTCCTCTCCCAAAAGACTCATTTCCATCATGGTGGACCAGAGAGATCCAAGGACAAATCCTGGTGAATATTCTCATTGTGTAAACCACAGATGAGAGCAGGCTTCATCTCTAGAGGCAAGGAAAGGTGAGCTAGTCAAGCTTAGTTGAAGAGAAACAATGGCTGAGATGCCAAAGCAGGACTGGTTGCATATACCCGGGACAGTCTCAACAGAGACATCCTATCATAGCTTTCCTACTCAGATCTGAACCTTAGAGTTCAGAAAATAAGATGCTAGCATGAAACCTCCAAGCTTAATTACCAGCTTGGATCTGATAGTGCTGCCACCAGCCAGATTCCAGTGTCTGGCGCACTCTGGTCTCCCCAAAACCTTCCCTGGGGGACCCCAAGACTAGATGCCTGAGTCTACAACAAAAAGAATAACCCTTCCCTTGTTGCTCCTCTTATTAGTCTCCAGGCTTCCCCCTCCTGGTGGCCTGGACCGATCACTGCCTTTTCATATCCTTGAAATGCAAAACAGAGAGATCAAGTTCTTTACCTCAGTTCAGAGTCCCTGAAAGTAAGCTTTGCAATCTCGACACAAAGAGGTTTCCTTTCCCCTGTTCCTTCCTCACCCACATAATCCTGTGAGTTCTAACTAGGAAAAAATCCAACAGTCTTAAAAGAAGCTTTAAAAAAGGAAGAAAAGAATAAAAAGGACTCTTATCAACGTTGACATATACAGGTCTATTGGCTTAGACAAATGAATAACAGCCTTTTACAAAAGAATATACAAATTAAGAACTCCACAACTACACACATGTAAATACAAAAACAATAAAAAACCTATTGTTTCTACCTGTACTTACATTTGGAAACACGAAATTAGAAGCTTGGAGAAGCAGTCACTTTCAGAGCCGGAGCAACAGAGAGACAAAGACACACACCCAGAAGTTCCCTCCCTTGAGATTTTAAAAATCTTGTTTCCTGATTGGTCAGGTGTTTGGTTACCTTTGTTAACCCTTTACAGGTAAAAGAAACATTAACCCTTAGCTATCTATTTATGACACATCCCCATGTAGCCTAGCACTTGAAGACACAGCCAGGCTCTCAGATGCATTGAATTAAGGAGATGACTTCAATCTTCAGTTTCACGATGAGAAGCTCTGGAAGGAACCCCTTGCTGACCCGAGTATTGGACTTGGCTCCAAGACAGTTGAATACCTGAGACAGAGAGAGTTCTTGGCTTGATTTATCACCCCGTTCTAAGATTCCAGAAAAAATGGCACCCTGCTAACTGCCAGGGTTGCCTTTTTTTATTTTAGCTGCCCTAACCAATCATCCAGGGCAGAGTAGACAGTCGCTGTCCTGGACAGTAGTGACCAGTGCCACCTAGTTCATTGTGTGGGATTGTGGCCATGAAGAGAAAGCAGGGTCACAAATGGAGGCTGCTTGCTCACTAGTTGATCTCTGACAGCTGGAAGAGGTGGGACATATAGGCCAACTGTCTCCATTTAGATGACATAGCTTCTATTTGCTAGTAAAATACTGATCTTTTTCCTACTCTTCCCCTCCAAGATGCTCATTAGTCCAAATGATTGTGATGGAGGTAAAGAGTATGTGCCTATTTCTCCCCGTACCAACATGGCCCTATATTTACAGTGTTCAAATGTAAAAAGGCCTTAAACTTCTTAAGAGTACTTTGAGCAGAAGGAAAAAGAACAACAACCTCTTCTCTACAAGAGTAGCCTACTCAAAACCTAAAAATAAAAGGGTTAGGGGAAAACATTTTTTAGGAAAACATTTTTGAGAGAGAAGGGTAACATCCCCCCACAATCTAACCTGATTAGCCAAAAGAGCTGCCTTAATTTCTTGGCAATGGAATAACAACTAAGCCGAGTCAATTGGGAAGTGAGCCAGACTCTGCTGTTTTCAAGAGTGAATTCACAAGAGCTATGGTGGTTTTTGTCTTCACTTATAGGTAGGAGGACTTATACCTAATATCTGGAAATGGCACAAAAGGACATTGGAGGATTGGTATTATAAAAATTGAACTCGGCAATAACAAGGTATCCTTTATCAAGAACATGGAAAATAATGTTTGATAAGAACCACAGGTTATTTTTTATATTAATGCTAATGTACAACTCCTTTCTACTGAGCTATTCCCTCTTCTGTCAACTATTTCCTATAGACTAATGACAGCCAGTGAGTATCACTGTCTGCACCACACAGGTAAAGATCTGATCCAGAAGAGAAATCTAAAATTATACCATCAACTGTAATGTAACTCAATCATGGGGTGTAAATGGGGACATTAGACTCTAGCATTACAGAGGAAGGATCAAAGTCTAAGGCTCTGCAAAACGTCATTAGAAACATGTAGCAAGTAATCCTCATACTATCTCTAAACCAGCTGATTTACTAATGTGGGATATATATCACCAAAACATGGGATAAAAGGGAGTAAAATACGAAACATTGAGCCAAGATGGCTGATTTCAGAGGGAAATCTGAACATAAATTGAAACAGGCAACTGATAGAAGGAAGATGTAGGAATAGAATCAAACTTTATTTTACCTTGAAGTCCGTCTCTTTTGAGCATGGGTTTTACATTTACTGAAAAAAACACTTTCCTTCTTGGGGGGAGGGGAGGAAGGTGATTTTGTGTGTGTCACAATATTATACTGAGATGTCATATCACTTTCATGAGGGCTCAGGTTAACACAAGCACATGTTAGGGCTCGATCTTTCCAGGTGCGGAGCACATTGGCCCTGATCTAGTAAGGCACTGAAGCACATCATTAACTTTATACAAGTCAGAAGTCCCAAGATGTGCCGAATACCCCTTCCCAGATCCATCAAAACACTCAGAATGCTCAGAATCTTGTCGGATTGAGTCCTTAAACATTGCAAAAGGTGTCCAGAATACATAATACAGTTTAAAAGGGAACATGCCTCCTACTTAGAACCTTATTTCTAGTTTCAATTGTGTACCAGCTGATAGAAAGAATGGTGTTATAGTCTTCTAAATACAGCAGAATGTGTTCTAGCATAAGGCAAAGTGTAATACCCATACACAGAATGAGATAATATAGCAGGAGGCAAATTGGACATACCTAAAATAAAAGGCTGACCCACAATTGCAACTATTACATATTCTAATATCTTACTTTGTTCTGCCAGAGTTTAAGGCCAGAAAGGATCATGAGATCAGCTAGTCTGACATCCTTTATCATAGGGCACCAACAGTACCCAGCACCTACACACTAAACGCAGCAACTGAAACTAGACCAAAGTATCACAGCACAGTAGGCCAGGCTGTCATGTACCATTGAAAGAGAACAGGAGGAATTGAGGTGCCTGAGGCCTCTGCAATGGCAGGGAAATGATTAAGGTAATCCTTGCAACTGACCTGCACTGAAATGCTGCAGAGGAAGACAACCTCCCATAGGGTTGCCATACATCTGATTTTTGACCAGAACGGCTGGTCAAAAGGGACCCTGGCAGCTCTGGTCAGCACTGCTGACCAGGCGGTTAAAAGTCTGGTCGGCGGCACAGCGAGGCTAAGGCAAGCTCCCTGCCTGCCCTAGCTCCGCACAGCTTCCCAGAAATGGACGGCTTGTCTGGCCCTTAGGTGCAGGGGTGATCAGGGAAGCTCCACATACTACCCCTGCCCCCAGTGTTGGCTCCACATCTCCCATTGGCTGGGAACCGCAGGCAATGGGAGTTCTGCGGGCGGCTCCTGCAAGCGTGGGCAGCATGCATCTCACAGAACCCCCAGTCCCTCTGCCTAGGGGCTGGACATGCTATCAGCTTCTGGGAGCAGCGCGGAGCCAGGGCAGGCAGGGAGCCTGCCTTAGCCCTGCTACACCACCGACCAGGAGCCACTTGTAAGTGCTGCCAAGCCGGAGCCCGCAACCTGAACCACCTGACCCAGGTCAGAACCCCCTCCCACACCACAACTTCCCCCTAGACTCCGCACCCCTTCCTGCACTCCAAACCCCTTGGCTCCAGCCTGGAGCCCCCTTCAAACCCCAAATCCCCTGCCCAACCCCAGAGCCCACACCCCTAGCCAGAGCCTGCACCCCTTCTCAAACCTCAACCTCCTGCCCCAGCCCTGAGCCCGCTCCTGCACTCCAAATTCTTTGGCTCCAGCCCAGAGCCCCCTTCTGCACCTCAAACCCAGCCCCACCCCAGAGCCTGCACCCCCCAGCTGGAGCCCCCACCCCTCCCTCAATCTGGAGCCCCTTCCTGTGCCCCAAACCCCTCATTTCTCACCCCACCCCAGAGCCCACACCCCCTCCCACACCCTAGCCCCCTATCCCAGCCCAGTGAAAGTGAGTGAGGGTGGGGGAGAGCCATCAACAGACGGAGGAGGGCTTGAGTGAGTGGGGGATGGGGCCTCAGAGAAGGGGTGGGGCCTCCGGGAAGGAGCAGGGCAAGGGTGTTCAGTTATGTGCAATTAGAAAGTTGGCTATCTTAACCCCTCACCCAAGATCATTGCCAGTCTGACCTGGTGGAAATTCCCTCTTGACCCCGCATCTGGCAATCAGTCAGGCCATGAGCATGTGAGCAAAAGAACCAGCCAGCCAAGCAACACACAGAGAGGACACTCGCTGCCACCTCAGAGCACTGGTCCACCTTGCGCAGTGTCCCATCTCCAGCCATGGCCACCTCTGATGCTTCTGAGGAAGGAGATCATTGTTGTTATATACTAGCATTTTATTATAGTACATTACCATAAGCCCTAATGCATTTTCCAAAAGTATTGGAGCCTATCATCAGATACTACTCACAAGATATTATTAAAAATAATATCAAAGTGCGTTTTTAGCTACAAAAGGCAACATTCTTCTATCTAATCTGCAGTTTGTCTAAACTACATTACAATCTCTGTTCCAGGCACAAAACTTCAACTGACGACATCAATGTAAGTTCTAGGAGGGGAACAAAAGCGGAGTGTGCATTAAAGATCTGCTGTTTAGATAAGAGACCCACAGTGTAGCTCAGATAGGTAAGTGTTGCTTTGCGATTAAATTACATTAGCTCCTAATGTTCAAATACTTTTAGGTTTATATAAGATTGTTTCAAATCAGTTTTAACATGATGAAATATGAAACACGGATCAGTTCAAGGGCCTAGAACATTCCATACTATCCACAATATATGAGTTCACTTTTCTATTAGTCTAGTGACGATAAAGTTTTTTTTTCTTGTGCATTTTGTAAAATTGTCACTTGGTAAAATCAACTGCGGCTACTCTACTTTAAACATTCAAAGGTTGATTAAAAATGGTGGCCAAAGACAGTTATAACTTTCACATTCGGCTTTTTCAGTACTTTGGCTCCCCCTTGTGGTCACTATGTGCAAACAAACTGATCAAATGTGACTTTCGATTAAATTAGAGAAGCAATTTCTTGACATATTAAACAATTGCATTTTAGAGCAGCTAGTTCTAAAGCACACAAGGAGAGCAGGTTATTCCACATGCAGTTCTATGCAACATACAATAGTTGGTTCAAGATGTAATTATTATAGGGCCACAAAATAGCAGAGACCATGGTATAAGTAAATTCAACACTCCTGCCAAGGGTGCTGATAGTACCAAACACAGGAACATAAGAGCGTCCATAGTGGGTCAGACAAAACGTTCATCTAGTCCAGTATCCTGTCTTCCGAAAGTGGCCAATGTCAGCAGCTTCAGAGGACATGAACAGAACAGGGAATCATCAATCCCCTGTCGCCCAGTCCCAGCTTCTGCTAAACTTCAAAAAGAAAGAATTCAAACAATGAGAAAGCTAGTCAAAGAGACCAAAAGCAATTAAATTAAAATATTTTGGCTCCATATGGAGGCTATTAAAGCATACCAGAACAAATGAAAAAAGGAAGCAGTGGGGGGGGGGGGAGTATAAATAGCAAGGTGTTATTCAAATCAAACAGCAAATAGAAATCCATCGCTAGTTAAGCCAACAGAAAGACCTGTAAACTATAGCAGATAAAATGGAAATGGAAAATAAAGAGGGATCCCCTGGACTACCAGAGAGTAAAAGGATCAAGTAAGGTGGTTAAGAATGTTGCAGAGAAGATAAATTGCTTCTTTGCATGTTTTCATCACAGAGCAACTGGGGGCTCTCTCTCTCTCTCAGACTTACTCTTTTGAGATAATTACGATGTGGTACTATCAGAGACTATAGTGCCAAAAGAGGATTTCTGTGAAATGAGTTGATAAATTAAAGAGCAGCAATTCACCAAGACTAGAGGGAATAACATCCAAGAGATCTGAAAGAATTAAAAAATGAAGTGGATGAGCTGCTAATAAAAATACATACTCTCAGTAAAATCAGCGACTATATGGAAAGTAGTAAATGGTGTAACCTTTCTGTAAAAAATTCTGCAAGAGAGGATCCTAGATCTATAGACCAGTGCATCTAACTTCAGTCATTGGTAAAATAACTGACACAATAATTAGAAATAAAATGATTTAGAACACCTTGAAGAGCATAGTATGTCAGGAACAGCCCTGCATGGTTTCTGTAAAAGAAAATCCTCCTCCTCTCTTGTTTGAACAAGTAGTAGTGGGTAAAGAAGAACAAACTGAAATACTTGGATCATCAAAAAGCCTGTTGACAAAGTCCTTCTTAAGGTAACTAAGCAATCAAGGGGTGAACAGTAAAGTTCTGTCATGGATTAGAAAATGCTTCAGAGACAAAAAAAAGAAGTAATAAATGACTAAATTTCAATTATCAAGAGTTTAACTATTGGGCACCCAAAGTTCTATAGTAGGACCAGCATTGTTTAATGTATGTATTAATGATCGGGAAAAAGGAGTACATAACGAGGTGGCAAATTTTACAAGTGTCACAAAATTATTTAGGTTAGTTAACAGTAAGGAAGACTGAAGAACTCCTAAGGGAGCATATGAAAGCTCAGTGATTAGGCAGCACAATGGCAGATAAAATTTAGTGTTGACAAACGCGAAGTAATGCAGATTGCAAGGAGTAATTTGAACTCATACACATTTCTTAGCTCTCCATTAATTAGCCTGGCATTGGCCACTGTTGGCAGACAGGATACTGGGCCCAATGGACCATTGATCTGACCCAGTATGGCGGTTCTTATGTTCTTAACTGTTCAGGAAAAAGATGTGGGTATTATTAGGGATGATTCGATGAAAACTGCTGTGCATTTGTGGTCAAAAAGCAAACAAAATGGCAGGAGGAAGAAGAACGGAGTGGAAATACTAAATATATTGTAATTAAGGTTAAGATTTTGTCACTGTTATTTTTCGTAAAAGTCAGGGACAAGTCACGGGCAATAAACTACAGAAGCCCATGACCTGTCTCTGACTTTTACTAAAAATTACTGTGACAAAATGGGGCTGACGCAGAGGATGAGAGTTCGAGCCCTGCTGAGGGAGGGAAAAGAAAAGTCCAGTAACCACTGCTGCTTCCAGCTTTGGGGGCCCCCCACTGCCCATGGTGGCTTTGAGTTCTGAGACCAGCGGCTGGGAGCTGCTGGGTCCCCCCGCCGAATGTGGTGGCTGGGAGCTGCAGGACCAGCAGCTCGGAGCTCTGGGTCTCACCACCCACGGCAGCTTGGAGCTCCAGGGCCTCCACCAGCTGACAGCTCCAGCCCCACTGCCCCAGGGCTGACACAGAGAATGTCACGGAGGTCTCTGGAAGTCACAGATTCTGTGACTTCCATGACCTAATAGCCTTAATTATAATTCATTATATATCAATGATACATTCTCATGTGGAATATTGTACTCATTTCCAATCATCCTATCTCAAAAAAGATCTAGCAGAAATACCTGAGGTTCAGAGGCAGTTAAAAAAAAATGATTAGCTGTTGGGAGTCTTCGGTATGAAAAGAAACTGGAAGGACGGGGGGGTGTTAAGTTTAGTGAAGAGATGAATAATAGAGGACACGATATTTTTATACAAAACGAATGGTACTGAGATGGTAAAGCAGGCACTTCTACTCATCCTTCCTCATAATCAAGTGGACATACAATGAAATTAAAAGACAACAAACTTCCCACTGATAAAAGGAAATACTCTAGTCCTTCCATGTCTTGCACCTTCCTCTTAAGCATCTGGTACGGTGGCCACTGTCAGAAAAAGGAAACTGCACTAGATGGACCACTGAGCTGGTATGACAATTCCTGCATCCTTAACAATCCAGATCGCTATATTATGCACTATTTATTTCACCATTAGAAATCATATTGTGCTCATTAGATCTAACACTGATTCTCTTGTACCGGTAACTTGAACATATTGATAAACTGATTTGATTAGATTCACTCCACTCAATTAGAAACCAGCAACTTTACTTGGTAAGCATTTCTTCTCTTGCAAGTTTTGTGTAGCTGACTAGATCTGCTAACCCTGACAAATTCTAGCGGTGTTGCTTGTCCAAGACCAATACAGGTTCGAGTAAGTTTTTGATCAAGTGAGGAAAA
Organism: Chelonoidis abingdonii; assembly: GCF_003597395.2. NCBI lineage: Eukaryota > Metazoa > Chordata > Testudines > Testudinidae > Chelonoidis > Chelonoidis abingdonii. Next base: position 65,514,431 of record NC_133770.1, read on the forward strand.
TCAAACCGTGACAGATTGAAAGTTCAAAACCAAGTGGCCGTTTATTGATTGGGGATAAGTTGCAACTTGGGCTGGGGAGGAGCGCTTTTACCAACTAACAATACTATCAGAACAAGAACAACAATTTACAACCAACAACAGGAAACCAAATGTTCTGTGATTAACTGCTCACCAGAAATTAGAGCAGATACACCAAACTGAGTAAACTATATACATTAACCAAATATTGTAAAGTACAACAATTAACCACAATAGCAATCAATACAACAATTTAACTTTCATATACTATATACATAACTTAGTATTAAGTAAAAGACGGAAAAAAGGAAGAAGCTAAGCAGACAGTATTTACAGCAATTAGAATACAAATACCACACTCCAGGCGCAGCTGACCAGCAGTACAGACACCAAGGGCATGGAGAATTGGCAGGACACAACACAACACGAGCCGGCAAGATACACGGGAGATCCTTCTGGCTGAAAGGGTGATCAGGCCTTCCAGCTAACATGCGAAGACTCCCACAGATCTTGGCGCGAGACCTGATTTTATTTGAAAGCTCTCTTACTCGTGTCAGCATCTGATTTGTCCCTAGCTCCGCCTTCCAGGTTCTAAGCTGGAGCCCTCTACGTCAATGGGAGCTGCACCCGGCACACTACTTTTGCACACAGCCCTATGCTTCTGCACACAGCACCAACTTGACCTTTTGACTGACAGAAGGTTCAAGAATAGGCACATTACCCTTATGCACATGGCACACTGGTATTTTTGCACAAGGCACTAGCCTGACCTCTAGGTGACAAAGCAGAAAGAGCAGGAAAATGCACACAGCACTATAATGTTGCACACCGCACTACGGTGTTGCATATGGTATCAATGTGACCTTTTAACCGACAATTGGCCATACAGCTGCCCTATTTGAGCATAGGCTTTAGGGCTGCAACATTGCTGAATGTCATAGGTAAAGTGTGTTACTCATCACACAACTATGAATTAATTTGTATAGGACAGTGGGAGGAGTGAATTCAAATAGCGCAGGACTGACTTCATATGTACTGGGGCATAAGTGAAGTTTTTCTTAAGTGTCAATATTGGTGGAATTACATATGTATGAATACAGATGTAGATCAGTAATTGACTTTTGTAAATTATAAAGCTTATACTGAGAGAGTCACCCCTAAAATAGGACTAGGAATAATACTAAAACTGGTTTCTAAAAGCTGTTATGTCTTTTCTGCCTTTCTTCCCTGTCATCATTCAATTTTTTCCTATCCTATACTCCTAGTTCAATTATTTCTTCTTCTTCACTTCTTTCTCTCCCTTTTATTTTCTTTTCCCATTTTTTTTTTTTTGGACTGACTCTCATACTCTCCTCCCAACTGTCCATTAGAAGAATCTCCCTATTTAACAAGGATCACTACTAGGGCTGATATTATTCAACATTTTCATCAATGATCTGGAAGTAAATGTAAAATTCCTGTTGATAAAATTTGCAGATGATATGAAGATTAGCAGAATGGTAAATAATTATGAGAACAGGGTAGTCGTAAGAACAATCTGAATTGCTTGGTAAACTGGGCTCATTCAAACAATTATTCTTAATACAGACAAATGCAAAATTATACATCTAGAAACAAGGACTGTAGGCCATACTTACAGAATAGGGGACTGTATCCTGGAAAGCAGTGACTTTGAAAAGAATCTAGAGGTCATAATGGACAAGTAACTGAACATGAGCTCCCAGTGTGATGCTGTGCCAAAAAGGGCTAATACAATTCTGGGATGTATAAACATGAGAGTAGAGAATAGGAGTAAGGGGTTAATTTTACTTATTTATAGGACAGTGGTGAGATCGATAATGGAATACTACATACAGTTCTAGTGTGTCATTATTTAAAAAATGTGGAATTTGGAGACAGTATAGAAGAGAGCTACAGAAATGATTCAAGGGCCTAAGAAAATGCTTTACAGTGAGATTTAAAGAGCTCAACCTGTGTAGCTTATTAAAAAGAAGATTGAGAGGTGATTTGATCCGTGCATAAGTACCTTCACATGGAGAAAATACCAGGTATTTAAAGCTCTTTAATCTACTGAAGAAACACATAAGAACAAGTAGCTGAAATTCAAAGCCAGACGAATTCAAATCACAAATAAGAATTTTTTAACAATGTAGGTGGTTAACCTTGGAGCAAGATACACAGGGAAGTGGTGGATTCTTCCGTCTCTTGATATATTCAAATCAAGACTTGGTGAGTTTTGGAAAATGTGCTTTCGCAAAACACAAAGTAGCCTTTAGTCAAATGAATTATTGGGCTTGAGACAGGGGTAACTCAATGAATTTCAACAGCTTGTGATATGCAAGAGGTCAGACTAAATGATCTAATGGTCCTCTCTGGCCTTAAACACCACAGGTGGGATGCACAAAGCGATTGACAATGCTCAGCATCACGGCACCTAACTTTTAGGCATGTATAAAAAAAAAAATCTCAGGAAGACACTGTGAACCATAAAGCCAAATCAGATGCCTAGGCTCTCTATACAATGCATAGGAAGCATTAGGCACCTAAGAATGCGATCAATAAAAGCCAGCACGCTAAGTGGGGAGCTGCCTAAAATAGCCAATGGAAGATGCCAGTCAGAGGGGTGTATGCTAAATCCTGCCTCACAAAGCCAGGTGCCTAAGGCCAGGACTATATTACAGACATATCAGTGTAACTACATTATTCAGGGATGTGAAAAATCCACATCCCTGAGCAACGCAGTTATGCCAACCTAACAACCAGTGTAGACAGTGCTATGTCCACAGGAAGGCTTCTCCCATCAACACAGCTACCTCCTCTTGCAGAGGTGGATTAAAGACACTGATGGGAGAAGCTCTCCTGTCAGTATAGTAGCACCTTCACTGAAGCGCTACCAGCTGTGTAACTGCTCTCTTTAAAGTGTAGAGCTGCCCAATGTCTGGGCTACAGAGAGGTGCCTATCTCTCCTTAGCAATCCATGAATAGGAATCGACTGTCTCCAGGTGGCTTAGGCACCTAAGGCATTTCTTGCAGGAATGAGTTAGACCCCTGCCTTGCTCCACATGCAATTATCAGAGGAGAAAAAGGTGGTGGTAGGTGCTATTGCCCTGAACTTTTAACCCAGTGGTTAGAGCACTCAGCTGGGATACGGGAGACCTAGTTAAATTCCCCACAGAGCAGGAGAAAGAATTTAAAATGTGGCTCTCCACCCATCTCTCCCAGTGATTAAAACACCCATGAGCAATGGATATTCTGATGCCAGACTCCCTCAGTCTCTCCTGTTGACACTGTTCCACTGCAGAACAAACAAGAGTGATTGGAGCATCGGTACTGGAACAGGGCTTTCCATCTCCCAGATGGGTACTCTAATCACTGGACTACTGAGTTATTCTCACTTGGTCATCCTCCCCCCACCTCAACCACTGACTGTTTCATTGTGGATAAATACTGAAATTGTCAATGGGCCATTCAGAATTCAGCAGCAGTTTTGTGAACAACAGTGGAGCCTAAAACTGGGATTTAGGCATCTACCTTTTCAGATTTAGGCTAGGTCTCTGTATGTGAGCCACCACAGTAAAGGACAGAAATTAATATGGGTGTTTCTTCAGCCTCATTAGTGCTACATTTTGTACCAAAAAGAAGAATGCACAATAACCCCCAACACAAGTCTCTTAAGGGAAAAGAAATGTTAAATTCCAATCTTTCATTACCAAAGATTCTCCCCCCTACCCCTAAGAGAAGTAGAGTAGTCAAAGTCAGGAAATATCAAAAAACTAGCAAAAATTGTTAACAGTTAAACATAGTGAGAGAAGATTATTTTATATCAGTGTTTCATTAGACTTCATAGCAACCTAATAGTCTTTGTGGAGTCCTAATCTATCCCTATATGCTATTATTTGCTTAAAGTGAAAAGCCTTTTGACAAGAACGGTGTCTTAAAGCTTCATATTTAGTCAGTGACCATCTCAACACATGAATTAATGTATCATTACATACAATTTGCTTATGTACAGGGTAAGGTCAGTTTAAAGGTGCAATATATCAAGACAGTTCCTGCCTGAAAAGTTTACTATCTTTTTATTATTGGATTGTAAAGTGCCTAGCACAACTGGGGCCTTGATCCCTCATTTGGAACCCTAAGTTCTACTGCATTACAGATAATTGTCCAGGATGACATGCATTTCAGGGGGGCAGGGATTAAACTTTAACCGTGGGGGAGGGAGGATATAACCACCTCCCTGTAAGTAAGTAGCGTACGACCCTAAATAACTATTAAAAAAAGGATCATGATGGGAGATATTCATCCAGATTGGCCGGAATGCACAACCTGGCATATATGTAACTGCACAAATAATGAAATGGCTCCATCTGTGCTCCAGCCTCTAAGCTTTTATTTTTAAAAAATAAACCTACCCTCACACTTGAAGACAGTAATTCAGCACCAAAGCGTGAAGCTGCAGCCAGTCTGAAACAAATTAAGACTACATTTACATTAATCTCAGTGGAGTATTAACTGAACCCTAATGACATCTTGAGGTCACCACTGCTAATTTCATTACTGATCTATTTGGTAAAACCATTAAGCAAATGTGTTTTATCCAACATTGGATATAGCAGTAAATGGTGGGTAACATTCTAGCAGAACAATTGTGAAGGATTTGTTGGGGAGTGTGTATGGGAGATGGTATGATAAGTTCCAGCCCATCCATCCATATCTTCCCAAAAGTGGTGAAAGTAATAGGGGATGCATCTCTCTCCTTAATATCAAAAACTTCAGCTGTCTCCTACCTATTCACCAGCTTTCTCCAGTCCTCCCCGACAACTTTAACAATGAAAGTGTATAAGCAGTTCAAACTCAATGGAGCAGTTTAGAGATATTTTACTAAGCAAAGCGCTAGTTCTGAATATACTTACCTGACCCTTCTGCCACATTACCCATTTGCAGAAGTATTTAGTTCCATCTGGTTGCAGAGTACTAGGCATTATTGCAGGAATGTGTACATAATGGTATGCACAGGTAGGGGCTACAAATCCAGTAAAAATGCTGTTTGGTACTCTTTCAGTGCCCAGGAGGAATAGGTTTGTAGGTAAAGCAGAGATTGGAATAAATTCCTAGCTCTAACAGACGTTCCTGAGCACATTATTTAGTATCTATAGAATGGGGATAGTCCCCTGCCTCAGAAAGGTGATGTAAAATAACTTCAAAGTTGTATGAGGCATTCATGCTACACAGAGTGCTAAAAGTACCAAGCTAGAGTGCGAATACAATGTGTGTTCAGCAGCATTTGAGTAGTCTTAATGGGTAAGTTGCCGTTACACTACCTCTGAAGTGGAGAGAGTTGGAGTCAACTATCATTTTAGATAGTAATTACTGAATAATAACAAAGTAAGTGGAGGTATTTTAGATGAAGTTTAGTGTGCATCAAAGTTACATGTTAATGTTGTAGTAGCTCTAGATGAAGTTATGTCTCACTAAGCATTGCTGCTTTACTGAGCACACTTTATGATAAAAGTATTAACTGGTACAGGAGTGCATAAAGGGCTAAAGTGAGCTTTCCCCTCCTGCTCCATTAAGTTTTAATAATTCTTTAGCAGTTACAGGAATTAAGCCAGCGTTAAGAGGTAACCACACTTACCGTAGGCCAGCACTGGAAGTCTGTAGCTTCTCAATCGTTGAGTTCTATTAGCATTTCCATTAGCATGAGGAAGACAAGATTGTGTTACTTATTTAAACTAGTTTCCATGAAAACTAAGGAATGGATCATGGTAAGATATAAATAAAGTTAAGGGGTACTATAATGGGAAAATTCAGAATTTGAATATGTACCATAAGGAATTAAAGCATCAGAAGACTACATTAAAATATACTGCAAAGTAAATCACCACTTTGTTGTGGAGAAAAAAAAAGCTTTCTAGTAAAAACCTGTTGCCCTGCCTAGGTGATGGCCTGGTAAACTTTTTTCCATACACCTCCTCATCACATGGATATGTCTCATACCCAACCACTCAGTCGTCTGCTCCCCCCCCCCACCCTCCCCATGCTGATCCCTCTATCACTCTTGCTTCCTGGAAGCCTAGTGCCATAGTGCAGCCACACAGCTTTGAGCTATGACCCCCATCACTTCTCAGTTAATAATTTCACAGACATTCAGGAAGTATTCTGCTGGGAAGGTTTTTTAATTTATAGTATCAAGCACACTTAACCTCATCATGTGTCCGAGTGGTGCTACACAATAAATACATTTATCTTAACAATTCAGTTTTGTCTATGGAGAAAACAGTTGATTTTGCACAGTGTAAAATGGAATTTTTAAAAGGTTCAAGTTTTCAGAAGTGAGCAAACAGCATTTGCTAAAGTGAGGCAGATAGAAAGACTTCATTTCCTTCAATACTGCAAATGCAATTCCTGCACCTGTTGAACCAAAATTGCCTCTATCTAATTGAGCGGAAGTATTAATGAGAAATAGCTAGATAAGAGTCCTTACTCACAGCTTCAAGCAGAGTTTTTACGTTGTACCTTGCTAACTCCCAGAGCACTTGTTAATCACCTTTTCACAACAGGGTGGGTCCTTCTTTCAGGAGCCATAATAAATATTTAATATCTAGGACAGTCACTAGGCTCTGAGCGGTTTTAAGTTAACTGTCCGTTTAAAAAGTTCTCATGAAGCAAAGTATTTCAATCATTATGAAGAAATTTTTGAAGACAGGGCATGCGTTGTATCATGCAGAATGAAATCAGAACAATTTGCATAAGCCAGGTAAGGCTTTCCAATAGCAGACACTATCAAAATAGCTGGGACTTTGCCCAGTTTGCCTGTCAGACTATGAAATCAAAAAAAGCTGCATTGCTAGTTCCCACGAGAAACAAATGTCTCCCTAACTCAGTGATATAGCTATATTAAGTACTGTAGTCAAATTAATTCCCTTGTGTGATATTCTTTGTGGGGAGAGACATAATGGAGAAGAGGATACATGGGGAATGCCAAAAAACTGCTCTTCTCTTTTCTGAAGAACTGACCTATCTCAGAACCACCATACTATTGACTAATATCCGGTTATATTAGTTAGAATGAAGAAAGCACAAAAAACTTTTCTTTTTTTAATTGCACGATCAGGAATGACTACAAAACATAGAATATGATTGTATTCATTCAAATCCAATCCAATCCACATGTATTCCCATAGGTTATGACGGCCAAAAAAACGTATTCTTTAACAATCATCCACAAGCAACCTTCTCTAGCTGATGAGACAGATTTTAAGAGGTTTAATATAGTGCATGTAAAAATAGAAAATTTAAAAACCAATCTCATCACAGAGACACTTTCATTTCCTTCTCCGATGTGAAATAAATAAGGCAGCTGATAACTATTACTTAGAAGTGGCATCTTTGAGATATGCTATCAAGTCTGCCCTCTCAGTCTTCTTCTTAATGCCAGCAAAAATCATCTTTGTTCCTGGGATGTACTTCTTAGGATTTTCCAAGTACTCCATCAGTGTTTCATCATTCCAGGTGATTCCTAAAAACAAATTAAAGTTGTTAATATAGATTTATAAGATAAGCCATCAATTACACATTTGAAGTGATTAACCTTTTCCTCAAAAATCACTTCTCTAAAGGCAATCATTTTAAATTAAAGCAAATATAATACTTATAGAACTACTGCCATGGCAGCTGGATGTGGAATGGTAACTGAGTGACAGATGACATCTTCCAAGTTACATGGAAGACGTAACACTTTAGTTTTACCTTTATTCTTGTTTGCTTCTGTGTAAGAGAAGCCCTCAGCTTGGCCAGTCTTCCGTCCAATTAGGCCATTCAGGTTGGGTCCAGTCTTGTGCTTTCCTCCCTTTTCGACCGTGTGGCACTGCGCACATTTCTGAACAAAGATCTTCTTGCCCTTTTCAATGTCTCCCATTTTCAGCACTGACAAGGAAACAATACCAAGGTCAGGTCGGTTTTGGTGCTCTTTAGAAAAGGCAGGAACGCATATGTATGTTCTTAGGGCAGGTAGTTCTGGATAGGACCCAACTGTCTAAAAATCCTCAGATCTCATTTCATACACCCCACGAGAAAATCAGCAGGGCTTGACAGCACTTCTCTCGGTTTCAGGACTTCGAGGCTACAAAGCTAGTTCTGACTAGAAAGCAGCTGCATGCAGGGCTCCGTCTGGCCCCGAGGAGCAACAGAGGAGACGCGTAAAACTGCTCCCCACGGAGCGTCCAGGGATCTGTGCCCCCCAGGGACCCGACAAGCGCCCCAGGCAGGGACGCCGAGGAGGGGCTGTAATAGAACCGCTCCCCGCCCCACCAGACGAGGCCCCGCGCGGCGGTAGAGGGCAGCCCCGGGCCCCGCAGCATGTCCGGTACCACCCCTGGGGACTGCAGGGTCCCGGCCCGCCGCGCCTCCGGCTGACCCTGGCGGTGGCCCCATCCAGCAGCCGGGCCGCAAATGGAAACGGCGCTGCCGCTGGGCCTGTCACAGGGTGCGGTGCGGGCCCGGGCAGGGGGTGCGGGAAGCGCCAAGGTCGGGGTGATGCTGAGATAGAGCGAAGCGGCCGCTGCAGCCCGGGCCGGACCCCTCCCGCGGGCAGCTCGAGTCCCGCCCGAGACCAGAGCACCAGCAACCCCCTTCCCCACGGGAACCCCTCCCCATCACACCCACCTGCCGGCCTCCTCCGACCGCTATTGTCTCTATCCCACGCTTGGTGCGTGAGCCCAAGGACACGCTGTACCCGAGCCTATGTAGCCGGTGCCACTGCAACCAAACCGCATCGGCACTCGGCACGCCCGCTCGAAGCGCTGGCCAATCGGGTGCCGCCTTGGGAAACTTTGATTTGTTTCCCTACGTGTCCATCAGAACAAACGTCACACAGCGTTAACAGCAGGGTAGGTGGCTTCCAAGCACACCCGGTCTCCGCCTTACCCTCGCTATGAAATGGCGCATGACGTATGTCAGGATACGTAAGAGGTTCAAGGGCGCGACTAGGAGGTGAGGCCTTTGCGCATGCGTACAACAATAAGACCCAAAGGTCAACAGTGCAAGGTGAGGCTGCGTCCTCAGCGTGTGTCCCGGTAAAGTCACGTGCTGCCTGTTCCTACGGGTCCCGGCGGAGGCGCCTAAGCACTGACGCGAGCCGGAACGGAGAAACTGAGCTCCCCTTGCTGCGAGCCCTCAGCGTCCGCCTGGCTGCGGAGCGGGCTGCCCGGGCTGGTCACTTGCACCACGTGCTCCGCAGTCAGGGCCGGTGGGAGCCTGGCCGGAGAGCACGTGATGGCCAGGCCGGGGCCTGACTCCCCACTGCCTTGCAGGCTCTGGCTTGTCAACATGACAACCTGCATCGGGTTTGTTTAACTGGTTGAACCAAACCCAGGCAAGTCTCTGTGTGGAAAGGCTTGCCTTGGTCTAAAAGGGATTATGCTGGGTTAGCACACTGCCTGAGAAGCTGATGTCGGTGTCCACACACAAAGTTGCCCTGATTTCACTATGTTGGGTTAAAATTACACCTGTAGTTAAACCAGTGCAACTCTGTGTGCAGACCCGAACTGCGTGTTTTACATCTGCGCAAAAAAGCTACTAAGGGCTGGGCTACTCTGAAAAGTTAGATCAGCGCAGCTGCGGCTCTCAAGGGTGCCTTTCTATCATTGTAGTGAGCATCAACACTGACACCTTACACTAGCGCAGCTGCAGTTTAAAGGTTTAAGTGTAGATGTAGCTTCTGCAGCGGTTTGAATGGTCACATATGGTGCAAGACAGAGGAGAATCATGGCATTCATTTCCACATGCTGATCCCTGCACATTCATGTGAAACTCTGATGTCTATGCTGAGAGGAATTTTTTAAAGGGTTTTAACAAAAATTGCGTTATTTCATTTCGGTTAAAGCTTTTAAAAAAGAGTGTCTACTATAAAAATAAAAATATTGCTACTGTTTTTCCGGACACAACGTAATTTTGAAACTCAGTATGTAATTTTCACCAAAGAGCATATCATATCTATGCTTGGAGGCCAAAACACACTAGATATGAAGTAAGTTAGAAATATCTGAGGACTGTGTCCTAGGCAGACAAAGAAGAGGGCACTTTTGAATGGCTGTCAATGGGCACCAATCCACTTCAGAGACTTAGAGCAGCTTAAGACTTTATGCCACTGTAAATTCTTAAAGCAGCTTAAAGGGTGTTTTTAGCCCTTTTCTCTTTTAAGGACATAGTAAACTAGGAAATTAAAAGCAAAACCACTGTCAATACAACATGAAGGTTGAAAAATTAAACTAAAAGGTCATAAGCAGTGTTGCCAAGTCTTGGGATTTTATTGCAGTTTTTGTAGTAGTTAGTGTATCTCTTGAGGGCAGCTCTGGAATCGTGATTATGTGAAAATCTCAATTTTAATAATAAAAAAGCTTTGTGGCTCTAATTGTGACAGACACCTTGAAAAATGACCCATGTGGATCTTAAACATTCAAAACCAGCAAAAATGCAAATAAAATTTGAGGGTTTTTTTTAAAATCATGATTTAAAAAACCAACCTAGGGATATATTGCGGCCTAAATCATGATTTTTGAATGGTCATCATCATGTTTCCATTATGCCTCTGGCATTTAGGGGAGCGACCTTCACTCCTGTCTGTTTCTGGCAAGTCTTTTAATGGTTCCCCAGCTGTGCCCCAGGTTTTTCAGGTCAGCTTCCACAGCTCTTTGCCATTTTGTTTTCGGGTGCCTCATTTTCGCTTGCCTTCAGGTGTTCATATTATTGCTACTCTGGCGATGGAATCAGTTTCTATCCAAAGCACATGGCCAATCCATCTCCAATGCCTCCTGGCAATGATGGTGCTCATATCCTCTTGGCTGCACTGTGTCAATAGATCTTGGTTTGAGATTGTTCTTGGCCAAAAAATACAGAGGATTTTTCTGAGGCAGGCTGTATGGAATGAAGACAGTTTAGACATGTCATACTTTCTCATTCCCCAGCGTTCTGTATTATAAAGTAATGTTGAAAGTATGCAGGCGTGGATGCACAGACCAGATCTTCATGCTACAAAACATAATAGAACAATGCTTAGAATGGCAACAGCAGCTCTACATAAACTTCATAGACTTTGAGAAGGTTTTTAACAGCATTCACAGGACCAGCCTATGGTGCATTCTGCAGGCATATGGAATCCCTCTCCGTATAATCAACATCATCAAAAGCTTTTACTTCAACTTTACATGCAGGATTGATTACAGTGAGCTTAGTTTTGAAGTAAAAACAGGAGTATGTCAGGGGTGTGTCATGTCTGCAATCCTCTTCAATGTTGCCATTGACTGGGTAATGCAGCGTACAACAAGACACGCCAAGAGGCATTAAATGGACATCCTTCTCATACCTTGAAGACCTGGACTTCGCAGATGATCTCACCCTCCTATCTAACACCATATACAAGAAAAAAACGACTCAACGCATTCAACCAGCAAAATTGGACTGAAAATCAACTGCAGTAAGACAGATATCATGACCTTTAATATTGCCTCACCATCACCAGTACGAATAGAGGATTATGTTTTCACCAATGTAGAAACATTCACATACTTGGGCAGCACCATCAGCCAAGACATCTGGAACAAAACCATTAAAGCCAGGAACACCTTCAGGAACTTAAGTACAGTCTGGAAATCATTAAAATACGACACCAAAACCAAACTCAGGAGTTTGAATGGTAGAGGTTGGCAGTGATGGAGATGCACAAAATTAAGATTCATATAATTAAACTAACATGGCCATGTTACATGCATGCTATATTTTTGTGACGGGATCCCTGGGGTACAACCTGGAATTGTGCAACCACTGTGCCCCCTTAACTCTCCAGCCTGGGTTGTCTCTCACAACACTTTGCCAGTGACAAGCAGCAAACTCCTCCAGGCGCTGTTACTTAGCTGGGTGCTGGTGACTAAGTTGCATCAATACTCTCTAAGCCTCTCATGAATTATACATTTGGAAACGTCAGCAAATTTCCCAAGCCCCCAGCCTTACATCCTAGAAATATACCATTTTACTGTGTTCCAGACCTCTTGAACAGTGCAAGCTTATTTATTAGTATGCCACTTCGCCAAAGGAACGTGGATATGCACCAGTTTTGGAACCTGAGCAGATTCCTCAAGCATTTTAGACAAACTCACCGGTAAGGATAAAACATTAAATTACATTTATTAACTACAGAAAGATAGATTTTAAGTGATTATAAGTGGTAGGCATAAAAGGTCATAATTACCATAAGAAAATAAAGAGTAAACACACATTCTAATGCCTAAACTTTTAGACTAAGCAAAAGTTGAATCAAACAGCTTTTCTTACCTCACTGGATGTTGCAGGTAGGTTGTAGTTATTAATACACAGGCTGAATTTCCTTCTTATTCTGGGACCAAAGTATTCAGTTCAAAGTCTTCATCTCCCCAGCGTTCTTGTTGCCTTCAGTGTAGGCGGGGGATGAGAGAGGTCATCTCATGACGCCACTGTCCATTATTTTATACTCTTAGTCCATGTCCTTGGAAAGAAACTGGCCCAGGCACGTCCTGGAGGGTCTTCTTGAGTCACAGAGTTGAGCAATCCTCATTGTGTGGTGCTGGCACAACCGTCTCTTATTGGCATAACAGATGACAGCATCTGCCATACAATGTTCTGAAACAGTCCAATGCAGAGCATTGTTTCTGGGCCTAGATTGAAGTCTGGAAGTTGTTTTATGGGGTTAGTAATGGTGGTTATTTAGGAAAATAGCATTATCCCAGAATTCTTTCCAGTGTGCCTTGAGTCTGAAGATGCTGTAACAGCTTTAGCCTGATCTCAGAAAGAGTGTAGAAGACCTCATAAAATGGTAAGTTCAAATTGGCCACGGTTTGGTTATACTCACAAGCTGTGTGTGTTCTTCTATGGATTTTGTTCGGTAGTATGTACCACTGAATAGGTGTTGATGTTAATATTCCAGTTATGATTCTCACTGCAGCATTAGGGACGATGGTCCTGTAATTTGTGGAGAACTGTCCTGGCTTCTGTACTCCCCCAGTGGAATCGGATAGTGAAAGGATCTGAGTCGTTGCCCCAACTCCCTTTACCCCGATGCCTTCCTCACCTTAAGGACTCCTCTTCTATTTTCCCATGTGGCGGAGTCCTTGTAATCCCAGTAAGGCTGGCCCAGGATTCCTGGAAGATTTAACCCTCAATCTCGTCATGGTCACTTAGGACAAGGGTTAGGATGTCCCCACTCTGGGATACTTTCTCCTTATTGGCTACTTCCCTGACCCACTGATCAGTACATTGTTTAAACCAAATACAATTTATTAAACAACATCAGTAATAAAAAAAGGACAAATGGAAGAGGGTAAAGGAACAAGTCTCTGCAATTGAAGAAAAGTTCACAGTTTGTTCTGTCCCAGACTTCATTCCTTCCTTCCCAGGACCTGGTTGCACTGCGGGGAGACTGCAGGTAAGACATCTGCCCTGGGGGTGGCCACATGCCATCAGGCTCTAGGTGGCAGGAGCCTTCCCCTTCCCCCACCCCTCCCAGCATTGGCCCTCCTGTCATGTCGGGGACCTCTTGTCTGGTGATGTCTCCCTCTGCTGAGCAATCGCTGCCTGGGGTCCCACCTTGCTCTCCCCAGCTGCTCACAGCGCTTGGCTCCAGTATTACTTGAGGCACGGCCAGCATCCGATATCCTGGCTCTGGCCCTGCAGCTCCTCACTGAAGCTCCGATTTGGATCACTGTCGGTGTGCCTACAAGTTTTCGGATTGATTTCAATGGACTACTCGCAGTAATAAAGTTAAGCGTATGCTTTAGGAATCAGGCCTAGAAGAGAAAAGCCACTTGTATGTAAGAGAAAAATGGGAAGAGTTAAAAAATCCCAAGATAAATATAGTAGAAATAGGTATATTTCACTTGGAAACATCAGACCTTAAATGTGATTAATGAAAACCTTGTAGCCCTTTGTTCGATTCCTGCAAACTTTACAATACTTTTGTTAATGCTGTACATTTAGTAGAAATATCCATATAAGAAATTGAAACAGAATATCATTGCTTTCTGACCCTGTATAGTGTGTTTTTAGTAAGAACTTTGGATAATGCTTTAGTGGTAAATTGTTGGATTAGATATGTGTGGGACTTGAGAGGACTGCTTGCTGGAGAAGCATCAGACAGCATTATATTCAAATCCTGCACATAGGATGTGGCGTGCTTACAATAATTTAATGTGTATACTGTGTGTTATTTTCCAGAGCTGAAGAGAATAAAGTGGTGGCTTTCTGTGCCAGAATCTGCGTCTCCCCCAGTTGTAGGCGTGGGTTATCATTAATCAGAGTACATTTACAACATAGTATTCATTTGTTCCCATTGTCTGAATTTTAGCATCAGGGTGGCATTTGTTTATGATGTTATTTTAATTTTGTAACTATTTTCACATTCTAGATACAACTGAAATACTCCTAAAAAAGGACCCTGACTGTTTTTCCAACACCTCAAACCATTGTGCAAGAATGATGCACCTTTTTTTGAAACAAAATTATTTTTACTGAATTCTTTTTTTGAAGGGAAAATAGTGAAATCAAATAAATTTGTACAGAAAGTTAGGTCCATTTACTAATTTAAAAAAGGGAGAAATATATTCACAGTCAGTTCTTTTAAGTGGAAAACATGTAGCTAAAAAAGGAAGGATAGTTTTGTGGAATTTTCAGCTCTGCTACAGCCTTTATGTGTGACCTTGGGCAAGTTACTTCATCTCTGAGTCTTGGTCACCACCTGTAAAATGGAGATTAAGTATACTTCTCTACCTCTCAGAGATATTATCATCAATGAGGTGCTTAAATAGTATGATAAGGGCCATAGAAATACCTAGTTGGGTAAAGTATACGGAATGTTATATGTATGAAATACAGTATGAATGGAAGTTGGTCATTTTGCTTCTGATACTTATTTACTAATGAATGTGACTAAAACTTCAGCCATTTTCAGAAAGGAGGATTGTGACATCTGAAAGTTGGTAGTAAAAAACTCAACCCTGGAAAGTGTTCACCAGTGCTTGAGCAGGTCAGATTCCATCCATCAGAGGGCACAGTACAACTGCACTAATTGCAGTTGGCCTACCTTGTTTCCGTATAGCCGGTCAAATCTGCCACTTTTTCAGTTTACTTTTTAATCATATTTGCTAATAGATAAACTAGGAATAGGCTGTTCAGAGAGTCTCCTGCTGTGATAAGTGCCTCTGCAGTTCTGTTATGGTCAGAGATTATTATCCTGTCACTGTGTTATCATTTGGTGGCATGATCTACAGTAAATCTAAGTTATAGCATTGTAAGTAGTTCTAGCAAAAGAGACTGGCTGTCAAATTATTCTCCAGGACATCAACCTACCCAAGAAAAGCTTCAAATTAAGTCTCCTTTGTAAGGAGATTTCTGTGGTTGGGTCTCTTTATGTAATGATATCTTAATCTAATGTAATCTATAAAGTTTTTGCAGTTCTTGTATTAAACTGGCCAATGCATGAAGGTGTTTCTTAAAATAAGAGCACAAGGATGGTGCTACAACTCACATTAAGAGTCATTAAAAAAAAGAGAAGCCTGAAGTTGACCTCAGAATTTTCTGCGAAACAACCCCAATGACATATTTAGGATCAAGTCCTGTCCCCTGCCATGGAGGGCCACATGTTACAACCCAGCAGAAATAGTGCTGCTGTGCTGCAGAAAGAGGGGTGGTGCAGAATTTGGAGATTTTGTGCTGATGTCCATACACCCTGTGCCCTGTAGAGCTCCAAAGGGACTCCCTGTGTTGTGTATGCAAAGGACCTGGAGCTGGAGACTGACCACATGTGATAGTGGATACAGCCCAGCCACTTGCTATATGTTAATTCCAGGATTCGGGGCCAGATCCGTAAAGCACTGCAACATCCAGCTTCTTAGGGCCTGCCGCTCAGTGAAATCCTCAGCCCCAAGTTAGGTAACCAGGCTCACCAAGCATCCTATGGGGGAGAATTAGGTGTTTAAGAAAGGGATTTATTGAAGCCAGCAAGCTGAACAGGGAGATGCCTCAGCCAGCCAGTAGAAAATGCCTAGGCAGTTAGGCACCTCCCACCACTCAAGATGCACAGCTGTGAACCCTATCCTGGAAGTTCAGCTGCTTAGATAACCCACACGCTAGCAACGGAATGAGCAAGAGCAAACAGATCACTATAACCAATAGTTCAGTGTTCTCCTGGGACGTGGGAGAGCTGGGTTCAACGGCCTGCTCCAAACTACAGATTCAAATATGAATTATTCCTGGGGGAATTCTGTGCGTGCGCAGAATTCATGCCCCACGCAGATTTCTTTGCTTCCTCGCAGAAAAATGACTTTCTGACAGGGAAGCAAAGGGAAGCTGCAAGAGCAATCATCCATCACTCTCTAGTGGAGCAGGTACATTGTTTCAGGCACCCGGAGTAGCTGGTGGAGAGGTAAATCACCACAGCGCTGTGAGACACCCCAGTCAGTGGCTCCTTCCCTGAGCTGGGATCAGCTGCTAGTCCTGGCTAGGCTGGAGGCAGGAGAGGACTGGACTTCCTCTTCCCCTGCAAGGAGTGGCTGCGGCTGTGTCAGACCCACCCCCAGAAACTCCCCCCCATCACTCTTCAGCTGCACAGGGAGCTGCTCCCCATCTGCCCAACCCCCATGCATCCGGACCTCCAATACCCAGACACCCCTGCCAAGCCTCCCCCCATACACTCAGAACCCCCCTAGCCCTCCATACCTGAACCCCACCCCACTGAACCTCAACCCCTGCATCTGGAACCCCCTACACCCAGACCACCCCACACTGAGCTCCTTGTACTCAAACCCCAACCCTGATGAGCCCCAACCCCCTGCACCACTCTGAGCCCCCACATCCAGATCCCCACGCCACTGATGCCCAATGAGCTGCACCCAGACCCCCACCCCACTAGGCCCCACTCCTCCAGCACGCAGACCCCCCTCTGAGACCCCTACACCCAGACGCCTCCACTGAGCCCCAAGCACTTTCACTTGGAAGCCCCTGCAGAGTCCCATTGCCCCTGCACCTGGAACCCCCACAATGAACCTCTATGCATCCAGATCCTGCCACACCTAGACCCCCTGTTGAGTTGCCTGCACCCAGATTGTCCCACACAGAATCCTCTCACCCCACACCTGGATCCCCCCACACTGAGCCCCTCCAGACTTGGATCCTGCCTGGTTGAGCCTGCCTGCCCCACACCTGGTGCACCTGGCACAGAGGGGCAGGCCCACGCCTTGTGCTGTGTCAGGATCGGATGCAGTCTCATCACTGAGTCCGCGTCCCTGGGATGGGGAGGCTGCAGGGTGATCTCCCACCCTGTGCTCCCTACTGCAATGCTGGAGCCTCTGTATTTATTTATTGACAAATAAAACTTGCAGAATTTTAAAATATTGTACATAGAATTTTTACTTTTTTTTGGCACAGAATGCCCGTAGAAATAATGAATTCCCAGATGACTGCCCTAACTATTGGGCGTACACAGGCTCGCTCTCTCTCTTACTACCTGACCTGGTCTCCCTCAACTAACTTCAGGGTGGGTTAGGTGTGCTCAGATCACATCTACCAGATGGGGCCCTGCAGGTGAGATAGTTTGAGAATTCTGTTGGGGTTTAGGTTGAGCAGCAAGTAGAGTGGTGGCATCAGGATGTAGGCAGTTTTGTGCTTGCTAACCAGCAGAAATTTAAGCACCTCCATGGTTAGGTGGTAGCTTAGGGGGTTGTTTTTGTGGATCTCAGATGTGCCTAAATGTTGGATGTAGGCACCTAAAGTGGCAAGTTTGTAGCTCTCGCCCCTAGTGCATAATGAGACATTTGTGAACAAACTACGAGCCTGGCAGATAGTTTGAGTCATGTTTCAATATCATGGCTACAAAATTAACGGCTCATTTTGTCTTGAGAGTCTAGTAATATGGGAACTGTAATATCAGAAGAGATCTATAGTTCAGTTCTGTCTCTGGCAGTGGTCAATGCTGGCTGCTTTAGTGGGCTCTTAAATCTGCCCATGATCAGCTTATATCCTGAAGCGTAAGGGCTGACAGCACTTAGAATGTTTATTCAATCTACTAGAACTGCAGGTGCTATTCTTACACTCTTAGGATTTGTGTCTAATCCTTTTTTGAATGCTGCTAAGCTCTTTGCCTTAATAGTATCCTGAGCAGCAAGTTAAACAGGTAAATTAGTACACAGTTTACAGTGTGCTTCTTGTGATCTGATTAATTTCATTGAGCAAAAAAGGTCTTGTGGTTTCTCATTATGGGACTGAGAATATATTATAGGAATGGCTGATAGGCCTTTTCTATATATGAAGTATGTTATGTCCCTTACCAAACTAGTTCTTCTCTTTCCAAATGAATAGTCCCCATCTTTTAAAATCTCTCCTAATATGTAAATAACCCTTTCAAGTCTTATATTTGTTGCCCTTCTCTGGACCTTCCTTATTTCTAAGATGTTGCTTATAAAGTGTGGTGAACAAAACTGAATGCAGTAGACTGAAGATTTTTATGATAACATAACATTCTGTATTCCTGGTGGTTTACCATCTCTTTTGAATGCTGCTGCGCCGTTGAATAAAAGTTGTCACTGATTTTGAAATCTTCTCCCTGAGAGGTTACAACTAATTTAGAACCCATTACTGTCCAGGAGTTGTTTAAATTGTACCACCTTGCAGTGTGCATGACGTGTCTCCGTTAAATTTAATCTGCCTTTATGTGGTCCAGTAAATAGTGTGTTATATCCTACAGGAGTTCCTCACAGTCATCCTTAACCTTAACAGCTAATTTAATCACCCCTTGTCTTAATAACCCAAGGCCTGATTTTGTCCACATATAGACAGGATGCACTGTATGCTAGTCTCCCACTCCCATGGACAAAGGGGGCCCAGCTGCCTGCATTGCATCATTTCCCCTGTTGCCTAGAGAGTCAGAGAGCTCTTTGTGGGTCTGGGGATCTGTGCAGGGAAGGGGGCAGGACTGGAAAACACAATCCCTCTTCCAGTTGGCCCTGTGGAACTCCCACACATAGATATTATAAGTCCCTGGCTATATCTTCCAGTCCCCATTCAGTGCCTAAGGAAAGTCCCAAGGCAGCTGCTAGCTGCAGGAAGCTCTGCGCTGGGATCATGCAGTCCGAGAGTGGAAAGGGACTTCCAGGAGCATGTATTCAGTGTGGATATGATTCTGATATCCTGCTAATCTGTGGGGAGCGAAAAGGCAATTCCTGCTCCTTCAATGGAACAATTCAGCAGACAAAAGTGAAGAAAGCCTTGTGGCATCTTCCCCCTCCTTCATGTCCTCCTGGGGGCCTAATTTAATAATCCTTGGTTTAAATAACTAATTAAAAACCTATATAGGGTTGTGTCATTAGCAAATATTGGCACTTTACTAATCCCAATCTGCCTCCTAGCTCCTTAATAAATTCACTGGGACCATACTTAACCCAGGGATCAGCACTGGAATATCCCACTATTCACCTCTCTTGGCAGTCAGCATAGCTGATTAGTCTTAAATTTTGTGTCCTTATTTCATAGCGAGTTCTTAACCTGCAATAGGGCTTTACACTAAGTTTCCTTAATAGCTTCTCATTTTTAGGGGAGGCCACTATCAAAATGCTTCCGAATGTTTAAATACACTCTGTCTAGCGGCTTGCAATTAGCCTCTACTTTGTTAACATTGTCAAGGATTCCTAAACAGGTAGAGACGCACAGTCTAGCTCCCCACAACAGTGCTGCTCTGTTTCTATCATATACTCTAAAGTCCTTTATACTTTTCTCAACTGTTTTTCCAACCACTGAGCTGATTCCCATAATCATCCTTAGGCCTTATTTTTAAAACAGCTACTCTAGTGGCTCCTTGCAGTCCTTTGCTGATTGTGCTGAATGGCAAATTACACATTTGGCTTACCTGTTAATTCTCGGGCTCCTTCAGAACTGTTGGGTGAATGCAGTCCCTCCATGGTGATTCACTACAATTACATTTTGTGTTCCATCACCTTTGTTTTTTAAACATATCTGTGTATCAGACTGTGGATGTTCTTTTCATTACTTTACCAGTAAAACAGAGAAAAGAGTCCAAAATATAAGCCACAAAATATCAGATCATAAACACAAGGAGAGGGATCGATTGGGTCTTCTTCTTTTTTTTTTTTTAATTTAAAGGGACAAAGACACATGTCAGTTATAGAAATAAAATGAATTGAAGCCATAGAATGTGTGCCTCCTCCCTTCATGGATATTATCCCTGAGGTCTTTTGCTTCTCCTGTAATAGAATTATGAAAACGTTTGTGTGTTCCTGTTTTAGAAAAGGAATCCTGAAGCTCGAGTAATGATGTCTGAGGTCGAGGCACCCCAGAATTAGGAATCCATTCAGGCAATGCCATGTTGGGCGGGTTGCCGTCCAAACTCAAAGCATATTGGGTTTCCTCTTGATCACTGCACTCAGGTTGAAAATTTCCACCTTCTCCACCAGTTTCATTCTTTGGTACACCTGGCTTACTAAGACTAACTGGGTTGTGCCATACAATGTATTGGTCTAAATGGCTGGGTTTCAAATCTTCGTAGTAAAGGGAATTCCAAGATGGTGCAGGAGAAGGTTCAGATTCAGGTTTAACTGCAAGCTGCCTTCTGTACAAAGCTTCCGTTTTCCATGTATCTGTGATTTTCTGAAATTTGTTTACTATAGGTCTGTTATCCTGATTCTCACCTCTCTGGTAACATGCTTGAGGCAGATGAAGAGTCTGCAGTGAGTCCTCATCCCTTTTCTTGGCTTCGTTTTCTGTATGTTTACATTGCTGATCCAGATTTGCTGTTTTCCTATCGCTTAGTATCACACCTGAGCAACTGGGTATGACAGCATGTACTGTGTACAAAACTGGAGACACATGGATATCTGAGGAATCCCGTTCTTGTAAAATTGATTCGTGGGGACGCCGACTTTGGAGGAGACGTGCAATGCGCCCTTCTAGGGGCCTCACTTGTGAGAGACTAGGCAGAAATGTTTCTTTCTGTGGGAGGAAAAAATAGGATTAGGGTTGGCATCTAAGGCTATGCATTTCACAAAGGAAGAGTGTCATGGCTGGTGGTCCTGATCATTTGCTTACTCTGCTGAAAGGGTTCAAGTGTGAGTCTTCATCCACAGCCCCACACTGGGGGTGGTGTGGAGGCATGCTGCCAGACGGGCACAGAGTCATGGGGAATATGGCCACTGCTTCACTCTTTCAGAGTGAGCAGTGAGTGCCCTCCCAGAGACAGGCCAACTATGCTGGGTGAGGGGAGGAGCATAGACCATGATTCCTCCCCTGCCCAGAGCATACTGGAAGGCTAAACTCAGAGACCTTCTGCTTGGAAGAGGACAATGAACATATTGTGCCCAGCATTTATGTACAGGACACAAATGGGAGGAGGTTTCTTGTGCCGTCTTCTCCCACTTTCTATGGTTACCATCCCTCTTATTTGTGATCTTATGACATCCATGTTGCAATGCCAACAAATGCTTTCGTTAATGTATATTGTTTAGCTTCTTTTAATGTTGGAAGCAATGAGGATCATTAACACCATATGGCCAGCCAGCTCTCTGCAGACCATAGTTTGGAGAACCACTGATCTATCTTCATTATTAATTATTTGTACTGCAGTAGCACCAAGGAGCCTCAACTAAGTCAAAATCCCATTGTGCTAGATAGTGTACAAACAGAGTAAATGACCATCCCTACCTGGTACAGCTTGCAGTCTAAAAATTACTCAAATAACCCAAATGTTTTATTTCTGCTATTTATTTTAAAGTGCTAATGGAATAATATTGTTGGGACAAACAGGTCTGTCCCAGAGTGGACCTTTTACAGACACAAGTTCTGAGGCCAGATGGCAAGAAAACCTAACCTATGTTTGAATTAATGAGAGCTGCTATTTTGGATTTTCTCTTCTAGAAGCAAGTTGTTGAAAATACACTTTTCAAGCCTTCTTTATACATCATAAAGGAGCAGAAAAAGGACAAAAACTATTTTTTCCAAGTCACCTTTAAGAGAAAACTCAGCAGCTTTTCTGTTTAAGATATGGGGTAAAATGATTAATTATTATTATTATTATCGATCACAACTATTTGCACTGTAAAAAAAGAAAAACAAAAGATAATGCAATCTACAAGTTAAAGCATGAAGGAGCATATGAATGTTTAGCATATCTGGCACGTAAATACCTTGCAATGCCAGCTACAACAGTGCCATGCGAACGCCTGTGCTCACTTTCAGGTGACAATGTAAATAAGTAGCAGGAAGCATTGTCTCCTGTAAATGTAAACAAACTTTTTGTCTTAGCAATTTGCTGAACAAGAGGTAGGACTAAGTGGACTTGTAGACTCTAAAGTTTTACACTGTTTGGTTTTGAGTACAGTTATATAACAAAAATAGTTATTCTACATTTGTAAGTTACACTTTCATGATAAAGAGATTGCACTACAGTATTTGTATGAGGTGAACTGAAAAATGCTATTTCTTTTGGTTATCTTTTTTAAAGTGCAAATATTTGTAATAAAAAATAATATAAAGTGATCACTGTCAACTTTATATTCTGGGTTGTAACTGAAATCAACATATTTGAAAATGTAGAAAAACATCCAAAATATTTATAATAAATTTAAATTAGTATTCTATTATTGTTTAACAGTGCAATTAAAACTGCAGTTAATTTTGTAATTGAGTTAATTTGTTCTGGGTTAATTGTTTGAATTAACTGCAATTATTTGACAACCCTAAACATTTTCAAAAGCATCTAAGGATATGTCTTCACTCCCTAAATACTATCCCGTCTCAGCCCTGAGCATGTATGCAGGTGACTAACACGTCATGCTTCCTGCAGCGACAGCGTTATTTTTGGCATGCTAGCTCAATCAAGACTAGTGTGTGTATGTTCACCTTACCTAGAAATTACACTTCCAGCTGCAGTGTAGACATATGCTATATCAATAAGTCCCATTTTAAAAAGTGACACAGACAGTTAGACATTTAAATTCCATTGACTTTCACTTAGTGACTAAGTCACTTTTAAAAACTGGGTTTAGGAGCCCAAGCAACTTAAATGCTTTTGACAATGTTATCTGTTTCTACTCTTAAAACTGACTTTGTAAAAAATGGCACCTTCTCACTCAACAGATTGGCTTCTTGTGTGTACTCAAAATCATCTGGATGTTTTTGTGACAAAAGGAGTTTGAATTACTTTTTTTACTCTTGCTAGCACTGCACAGCCAGCACAGCTGTGGGAAAGTGACTTGGAATCAATTCCTTCTTGCGCCTTATTAACAGAATACTTTACATAGTTCCAATCAATTACACCTGTGCAAACTCCTTGACGACAATGGGACTGCACGGGTGTCACTGAGGGCATAAATTGGCCTGTAGAACATTTATTGTAGGTAATGATGCATGAGAAGAGAGCAATTCAGCTTGATTTTCATATCCAGTGTTGAGTTTGCATGGCTGACAGTTATGAAAACACATTTTTACTTGTATCCCGAGCACATTTAATATTAATATTATTGAGACAATAAACATGGAACCTCCCAAAGCCAGTTTACCCATTGCAGAATAGAACTGCACTTTAAAATAGAATCAGAGAACTCTGAAGGAATTGTACATTCTTGATGCACCTTAAAATAAAAAGGCAAATAACTCACATGAAAGTAGCAGAATGGAAAACTATCTCAGAAACCTCAGCTGATTCTGTGTGGTAGACAAACAATAACCTGTGATGCTACATGGACTTTTACCAAATGGAAGCCACCTCTACATGTTATCAAAAAAGACTGAATCTGATGAAGGCAATAGACTAGATCCTCAGCTGGTGGCTTCAATGGAGATTTGCTGATTTACACTAGCTGAGGATCTGACCCAATGTATTTCATCCTCTGCACTGTTGCACCACTCACAAGAGGCCTCCCTTCTGATTTTAAGAGTGGCATTACAAATGTTTATGGAGGCAAAAAGTACTGTAAAGTGCTGTCATGTGCTGGCAACAACTTTCAAAGATAAGAGAGAAAATGCAACTAAGCAGAGTCACAATCAAGAAAATTAGTAATTGAACAAATCTTTGATACATTATACAACTTCTGTCTACAAAATAGACCACCACTGATTTTAACTTATGAATAATTTATCTCCAGTTTAGAGTGAACCTGATCTTGTAAACACACATTACTGGAGCTACTACTGCAAGTCATATCTGAGGCTACTCCTGTTCATGAACGCTACGTCTGGTTGAAGGATGAGGTTCTTAGTGATTGCAGTACTTACAAGTTCCACGTCTTCCCCTAATTCTCCAGTTACTCTGCCAATTAGCTTCATGTCATAATCATCCAGTATGAGGGGATTCATGTGACCGCTACCTTAATGGAAACATATTTTATTTTCTAGTCTTCTTTGATTAGACAAATGAGAAGAAATGCTTAGTCATAGGTGTGGGAAAACTCAAATAACTGTTACCCCATGTGACATTTATCATATATGGAGCTGCTTTTTAAAAATACTCCAAATCTTGAAATAGGACTCAAAAATGGAAAAATAAATTCATTGGCTAACCCCTTTTGCTGACATGTTACCTTTCCTTCTTTATCTCTATTCGTTCATATTAAAATAATGCATACCTGTGAAATCATGGTTATATGTTGTTATCCACTGGGCCCTTTCTACATTTCGCAGCATGTTGGTTGTCCGTGGAGAGAGATTAGGTTCCAGTGGGTTGCATGTAGTGTTAGGAACCACAGTCTTTGGTGGCTTTGGATAGTATATCTGATTGCTTCCCTCAACAAATTTAGGAAACTGGAGGAAAAAAATAAAATAGGTAAAGTATAAAAATCTTACTGCATCTAGGTGAGGTGACTTTAAGACATGGGGTATCTGTATGTATTTTAAAATTCTGATATGAAAAAGATTAGAAAATATGGTCTTTTTAGGAAACATTAAGTGGTAGCATGGGTGAGTTGGACATACATATATTTCTGTAGTAAGGGCCTATGCACCGCTTACTCTTGTGAGCAATCCTTACTGATTTAACTCAGCATTAGCCATTTCCCCCACTCCTCATCCAGCAATCTTTCTGTTAAGTTTATCTGATAAATTACTCATGGGGGGTAGTTCATACATTCTGCGCCACTGGAATTCAGCTCTGCAATACAGTCTAATTAGAATATTTAACATCTGCATAATTCATCTGAAACAAGACACTTTGATTAAAGTCTTCATGTGAGGCTCTTCCTTGCTCTCATATTTTCAAGGACACAGTAGACTGGACCCTATGTACCATTCATATTAATAGGGTGTTTCATAGGGACTGTCAAGTCAACAGGCTTGTATCTCTCAATATTCATAGGAAACTGCATCCCCAAAAGCTGTATCTATATTCTCATTTTGTTTACTACTGGCCTGCCCTATACTCTTCATCTTGTCCTAGGTATGTCTTTCATCTAACTGAAGCTGAGCAGAGACCTGGTCTTTCTGTTCGTCTGAAGACAAACAATAGCAGAAGCCTTAACATGAGTGCTGGAACAGGAGGGGTCAGGGGGCTATGACCCCATCATCTTTAAAAGTGGGAGGGCTAAGCCCCTCCCACTGTTTACTGTCTGTAAGTGCAAGCGACAAGGCAGAGAGGAGTAAATGGGGAGCAAGGTCTTGGGGGAAAGAGGCAGTGTGGGAGCAGGCCCTTGGGGGAAAGAGGCAGCACAAGGGTCTGGGCTAGGGTTGCCAACTTTGGTTGGATGAATTCCTGGAGGTTTCATCACATGACATAAACTTTAATTAAAGATTAATCGTTAAGTCCTGCAGACTCCAGGACAATCCTGGAGGATTGGCAACTCTCATGTGGGCTCGGGGAGAAGGGGCGGTGTGGGGTTGTGGCTTTGGGGAGAAAGGTTGGTGTGGGTTCGTGGGGCAGGGCCATGATGCCTCTGCCATTCCTGAGCCTTAACATTTAGGGTCAAATCCATCCACTCATTCTGTGTTCATGCAGGAACCCCCGCAATGGAACCAGTGTGCTTTAGCTGTGTGAGGCAGAGCTGGATTCAGAGATCTGTGTAGGGGAGGTGCACTTCTTGTACCACATGGAGACTAGCACTGTGGGGAGAGGCTCCCTGTATGCAACATAAGGACAGGACTAGGGCAAGGCCAAAGAGTATCTGCTGCTACACAGAACCTCCAGTCATGAGGGGCTGCAGAGAAGTGGCTCAATGGCCACTTTGTTAATATAGGATGAGAAATTCCTTCATGTCTCTGGGGTACTACATTGGGCACTGGGAAATGGGTTTTTACCCCTTACATTAAAAAGAGCCATTAGCCTGACAGCTCTCTTAGCTTCTGATCTTATTTACATGTTTTTTTTGGTGAATGAAAGATCTCTCCTAAAATGACCGCTGTTTGTTTTGACTATACTGTGCTCTATTCAGGGCTTGAATGGGTTTGTAACAGCAATTAATCTGAAACACAGTCAGGCATCTTTATTTCTTCTAAATCAGTTCTTAAGGGTTCGGTTTTGTTTAATAAAAAAAAAATGTGTATTTTCCTAATCACAGCAACAACTACCTACATGAAAGTATGCATGTTGTCCTGGCCAATGCAAGGCCTCCTTCTTGGAGTCAGATGGAATGTTGATCACTTCATGTCTATATGGATTACCTAAATGGTTCAGGAAAAAAAAAAAGGCAATAGTATAATATCTATCAGGCAGAGCCAGGGACAGAAGAAGAGAGAAAAGTTCATTGCTGGCTGAGGTTTGTACACAAATCATCTTCTCTGGGTTGGGTTTTATTGCAAGGGTTCTTGTTTAATAAAATTGACACCAATTTGGCAAGACTCTCAGTGCATTCTCCCTGTATAGTTTTACAAGTACAAAATGCTACAGGATAAGTAAGAACTGGTGAATTATAAGGTTGGCCCTCTGCCCATAAAACCACTTCCAGAGGTGGAACTGAATGTCACTGATGAATGACATAGCCTACCTGACTGAGCACAGGCCTGGAGCAACTGAGCCTGGTCCACACTACAAACGTATCTTGCTATAATTACATCACTTGGGGGTGTGATGCAATTATACTGACTGAACTCCAGGTGTGGACAGCACTATGTTGATGGGGGAGCTTTTCCCGTCAAAATACCTACCCCCTCTCGGGGAGGGGAAGTACCTACAGGGACAGGAGAAGCTCTGTCATCGGCACAGGTAGCATCTTCCCTAAGCGCTACAGTGACACAGTTGCAGCGAGCAAGCGTAGACAAGCCCTGAGTTCTGATCCTGGCTCTGCTGTGTGGCCTCCCTGCCTCAATTTCCATCTGTGCAAAAATGGGAATAATGTCTGTCTATCTACCTCACAGCAACATTGTCAGGCTTAACTAATTAATGGCTGCATAGCGCTTTGTAGATGTAAAGTGCTATATAAAGGCTCAAAGGGTGGGATTTACAAAGGTACGCAAGCACCTAACTCCCCCAGAAATCAAGTCAAGTCAATGGGAGTTAGGTGCCTAATGCCTTTGTGAATATCACTGTAGCAAGCTGCCGACTCACCTGCGTGGCACCTCCTGCTGGTCATCTGGGAATTAGCTCTCTCCAGCCTGAGAGCGCCTCCTGCTGGCTGGTTTCTCCCTGCCGGTACCTGCTTCCTCATCACTCTCCACCACTTATACTTTGGGCACTTCAGGCCCCCTTATCTGGGTCTCTCCTCCCAGGGGAACCCCCTCCCCCTATGCCCACTTTGCCTCAGTGGCTACTCCCAGTCGTCATCTAGCCTCCTTTCTCGAGGGGGAACTGCAGTCTGCAATGGCCACTCATCATTGGCAAGGGGGTTGGACCTGCTGCCTTTCTAGCCCCCAGCTGTCTCCCTGCAGCCTCAGAACCTCCTTAGGCCTTCCTGCCGGGCCTCAGCCTAAGAGGTAGTCAAGTCTGAGCTCCCCAGCTGAGCCTGCCCCTTTACCAGCACTGGTCTGCTGAAGGTACCCTGTCTCTTCCAGGCAGCTAGGTCCTTCTCACTCCAGGGCTGGAGTGGGACTCTCACAGCTTCTTACTCACAGCCCTCTCATCAGGGCCAGCTGCAGCCAGCTACCTAACCAGCCTCGCTCAGCTGTTCTCACTCCTTTTATCCCAGGAGTGGGGTAAACTGCCTGGCTACCATCACCCAAAGTATTCTTTATATCATTTAAGTGAGAAAAGCCAGTCTAGGTTACCTGGCCCTCAATGTAGATTTCCATCTCCCCAAATAAAAGCAAACTGAAGTAAATAAGCTTTTGTCCTGGCCTGCCCACATAAGTTAGATCATACAGAGGAAACAACAAATAAAGTCAAAGAATTTTCGAAGAGCCGTCATTTGCTGCTTCTAAAGTAATTCTTAACCCGATAAGCTTTGCTGGGAATAGATCATGGCCTCCAGTGATCCCCTGTTGAGCAAAAAATAGGTTTTGCAAACCATCTCCACACATCTGCTTAGCATTGTTTAGTCTGAATGGAGAACAGTAAAAAGCAGAAGAGAGATAAAAAAAAAAAAAAGTACTTCCAATGTTATATGCTTTGTGAAAAGGTTTTGTTTATGGCTGACCAAAGTAGCCCCATATCATACAACCCTCTGAAACATCACTCAAGTATCAGAGGGGTAGCCGTGTTAGTCTGGATCTGTAAAAGCAGCAGAGAATCCTGTGGCACCTTATAGGCTAACAGACGTTTTGGAGCGCGAGCTTTCGTGGGTGAATACCCACTTCGTCAGACGCAGGTAGTGGAAATTTGATGGCTGCATATGTATTCCATTTCGTGCGTTGTATTCGAACCATCAGATTCTATTCGTGTTTCAACTATTTTCGCACTGTGGAATATTATTTTTCGACTTGTTGAGTCGAATGTAGTACATATTATAAAGATTGTCGCGTTACTTGTTCTATCTCTCCCGCCGGATTTGTTTGTATAGGATCGAGGAGAGAGAGCAGGGACAATTCTTGAGAAATCTACAGACGTTTTGGAGCGCGAGCTTTCGTGGGTGAATACCCACTTCGTCAGACGCAGGTAGTGGAAATTTCCAGGGGCAGGATATATATATGCTAGCAAGCAAGCTAGAGATAACGACGTTAGGTCAATCAGGGAGGATTGAGGTCCTGTTCTAGCAGTAGAGGTGTAAACCAAGGAGGAGAAACTGGTTCTGTTAATTGCAAGCCTTCACAGTCTTGTTGTTATGTCCAGTAGCGATGGTAGTGTCAATTTGCGATGAACTGAAGCTCAGCAGTTTCTCTTTGAAGTTGGTCCTGAAGTTTTTTGCTGCAGGATGGCCACCTTAAGGTCGCTATAGTGTGGCCAGGGAGTTGAAGTGCTCTCCTACAGGTTTTTTTATATATTGCCATTCCTGATATCTGATTTGTGTCCATTTATCCTTTTCCGTAGTGACTGTCCAGTTTGGCCGATGTACATGCAGAGGGCATTGGCTGCATATGATGGCGTATATTAATTGGTGGACGTGCAGGTGAATGAACCACTGATGGTATGGCTGATCTGTTAGGTTTCCTGTGATGGTGTCGCTGGTGTAGATATGTGGGCAGGCTGGCATCGAGGTTTGTTGCATGGATTGGTCTCCTGAGCTAGAGTTACTATGGTACGGTGGCAGTTGCTGGTGAGAATACGTTTCAGGTTGGCAGGTTTGTCTGTGGGCAAGGATTGGCTGCCACCCAAGACCCGTGAAATGTGGATCGTTGTCCGGAATGGGTGTAGATCCCTGATGATGCGTTGGAGGGGTTTTAGCTGGGGGTGTATGTGATTGCCAGTGGTCCTGTTTGGTTTCTTTCTTGGGTTTGTCTTTCAGTTAGGGAGGCTTCTGGGTACACGTCTGGCTCTTCTGTGATCTGTTCCTAATTTCCTCATGCGGGTATTGTAGTTTGGGTTTACTACCCAAGATCCACAAAACCGGAAATCTGGACGCCCCTATCATCTCGGCATTGGCACTCTCACTGAAGGACTGTTTGGTATGTGGACTCTCTACTCAGACCCTATGCACCAGCACTCCAGCTATCTCCGTGACCCCATGATTTCCTGAGGAAACTACATGCATTGGTCACCTCCTCAGAAAACACCATCTAGTCACCATGGATGTAGAGCTCTCTACACAACATCCCACACACAGATGAAATACAAGCTGTTAGGAACAGTATCCCTGATGATGCCACAGGCACAACTGGCTGCTGGCTCTGGTGCCTTATATTACTCACACACAACTATTTTTCAAGTTTGATGACAATATATACTCCAGATCAGTGCACTGCTATGGGCACCCGCATGGCCCACAATACGCCAATATTTTTTAGGCTGACTGGAACAACGCTTCCTCAGCTCTCGTCATTCACGCCCTTCTCTACTTAACGCTACATTGATGCATCTTCATCATCTGGACCCATGGGAGGAGACTCTAGAAAATTCCACCACGATTTCAACAACTTCCACCCCCCATCAAACCTCAGCCTGGACCAATCTACCGGGAGATCCACTTCTAGACACCACGGTGCAAATAAGTGATGGTCACATTCAACACCACCCTATATGAAAAACCTACCGACCCCTACGCCTACCTTCATGCTCCAGCTTCCATCCTGGGCCACATCACCCGATCCATTGTTCCAGCCAAGCACTGAGGTACAACCGCATCTGCTCTAACCCTCAGACAGTAGACCCACCTACAATCTCCACCAAAGCGTTTGAAAACTACAATTACCCACACGAGGAAATTAGGAAAAGATCAACAGAGCAGATGTTTACCCAGAAGCCTTCCTACTGGGAGGACAAACCAAGAAAAGAAACCAACACGACTCCACTGCCCATCACATACGCCCCGCAGCTAAAACCCTCAACGCATCATCAGGGATCTGAACCATCCGGACAACGATCCCCACTTTCACGGGTTCTTGGGGCAGGCCAATCTTGCCACAGAACAACCTGCCAACCTGAAACGTATTCTTCACCAGAACTGCACACCGTACCATAGTAACTCTAGCTAGAGAACCAATCCATGCACAAACCTCGATGCCCAGCTCTGCCACATATCTCACAGTGACACCATCACAGGACCTAAACACAGATCGCCTTACATCAGTTGGTTTCATTCACCTGCACGTCCACCAATGTTAATATACGCATCATGATGCAGCATGGCCCCTTGCTATGTACATCGGGCCAAACTGGAACAGTCACTACGGAAAGGATAAATGGACACGAATCAGATATCAGGAATAGGCCTATATACAACTGTGGCGAGACACTTCACCTCCCTGGCCACACTCGCAGACTTTAAGGTGGCCATCCTGCAGCCAAAAACTTCAGAACCAGACTTCAGAGGAAATGCTGAGTTCAGTCTCATTCTGCAAATAACCATCAGCTCTGGATAAACAAAGACTGTGAATGCTGCCAATTACACGAACCAGTTTTTCCTCCTGGTTTCACAACCCTTACTGCTAGAACAGCCGCCCGCCTCATCCTCCCTGTTGACCTAACGTCGTCTATCTCTAGCTTGCTTGCTAGCATATAGATACCTGTCCCTGGAAATTTCCACTACCTGCGTCTGACGAAGTGGGTATTCACCCACGAAAGCTCACGCTCCAAAACGTCTGTTAGTCTCTAAGGTGCCACAGGATTCTCTGCTGCTTTTAAACATCACCGTTCAGCACAGTGACAGTGACTAGGGAAGGTGGCTGATTAATGCAAATTGACCTGCTGCTTAATGTCAGAAGCGCCTACTGAACTGAAAAGCTTCTTATCCCTCCAGCATATGCTGCTTCTCTTTTAAACTGTGCCTGGCTCACACAGAAGCAGAACAGAGATGCTGGCTGCTGCACCAAGAGTCCTGCTATTCTGGAAAAGAAATGTCCGTCCAGCCCCCACACCTAAATGCCATGGGGAGCTAACGACGTGTGCTGGTTAACCCAGATAGGAAAGCTGCAAAAAACATACACAATTCAACAAAGAGATTGTGATCTGGAGAAATGGGGGCAAAGCCAGAGCTCTACATTTTACCAGAGCACTGGGCCAGATTCTGAGCCCCTTAATCATCCTGAATCCCACTGGGACCACTTGTGGAGTAAGATGCTACTCAATGTGAGTAACGAGGGACAGTAATTTACTGCTTCTCTGAACAGCATTAGTTTGCTGTTAGAAATGATTTTACCTTGGTAGGGTAAAATATAAACAGTTCAGTGACTGTTTAAACATACAGGAGTCACCCACACTCCTGAACGACGTAGTTATACCAACCGAACCCCTGGTGCAGACAGCAATGTGTCAATGGGAGGGTTTCTCCTGTCAACATAGTAGCTACTGCCTCTCAGGGATGTGGAGTACCTACGGCAATGGGAGAAGCTCTCCCGTCAGCTTAGGTAGTGTCTAAGTGCTACAGGGGCACAGCTGCGCTGCTACAGCGCTGTAAGTAGACAAGTCCTCAGACTGCAAGGGACTTGGAAAAATTTGCCGCATGTTTTTGTACCCCATGACCTCTCAAGGCACATTCTGCCATTTGTAAACATCTGGGTCTCATCCCTGCTGTAACTATCATGGTCAATGGAGCTACTTAGGGTGGAATTTATTTGGGCCAGGATTTGCAAACTTTCGATCTCTGCCATGGCTTTTTCTAGATCCTTTCACTGACTGTTAGTACCAATAATTATTCCCATGACTGGAGGACATCATACACTAAACTTTATGCTTCATCTTTGTAGAAAATCGAAATGTTGGCAGCGTGCTTGGTACCAACATGTGATGCTCCAGCTTAAGCCAAGCTGCTTAGCTCTGTCACTATTATTTTTACACATTGGCTTCATTTCAACAAAATCACAAACATTTGAGAACACCAAACAAATGCCAAATGCTGCTTTACCTTTGGTCTTTCTCAAAACAATCACATCATAAGCCTTTGTAGGGACGTTGGGATGAAAAGGTCGATGGCTGCTTGCTTGGATGCCAGTGTCTTGATCCTCTGGTGATTTAAAGTTTGGGAACATGGCATATCTGGAGATGTGTGTCTGGTAGGGGTGTGAAACTGGAAATGGCAGGGATAATTGTCTTGGATTGATTTTAGATGGAAAGAAGAACAGAAACAAACAAAGTTACCTTACTTTAAATAAATAGAGATTTGTCTTAATATTAAAATATATTGTATATCCAACTGGGCCAAATTCCTCCCTGGAATAATTCTGCTGAAGTCACTGGAGTTACACCTAGGAGGAATTTGATCATCCGTGTTTACAACAGACATTGGGTCATTGTTTGTCAGACACTTGTAAGGAGATGCAATAATTGCTCAGCTGAGAGGAGGCATGAGAGGCAAAAGGAGGGGGTCCTTTAGTTTCTTTAACCTCTCCTGCCCTTACCTCATCAAGAATTCCCACTGCTCACCCCCAGACCTCTGAGGCTCTTTCCCTGTTCCCTCCCCTTCTTCCTGTATAAAAAAGATACATTTCCTTTGTAGCTGCAACCCTTGGGGCCAGCATTTGGGCCACAGAGGTGCCTCTACAGGGTAAGGGGCATCAAATAAGACTGTATAGTTAGCATGTCTCTAGGACCAGCTCTGCAATTGTGGGAGCATGAAGACCAAGACTAGTATCTCATCTCTACTTGCTAATTAGAGATGGACCCAAATCAAGACTTTGGGAGAGGGGGGTGGTGTTTGAAATCAGAGCCCAGATCCAGATCAGAATTTTGTAAGAGGCCCCTACCAACAGAATCTTCATGCTACCTACAACTCTACCTGGGTCTACGCTGCCTTCCTTGGGGAGGTCATCCACAGCTTCAGCCTGCAGAGTAACACTACCCTTTCAAGTATCAGAGGGGTAGCCGTGTTAGTCTGGATCTGTGAAAGCAGCAGAGAATCCTGTGGCACCTTATAGACTAACAGAGGTTTTGGAGCGTGAGCTTTCGTGGGTGAATACCCACTTCGTCAGACGCAGGTCGTAGTGGAAATTTCAGGGCGGTTATATATGCTCGCAAGCAAGCTACGATGATAACGAGGTTAGGTCAGTCAGGGAGGTGAGGCCTGATTCTAGCAGTAGAGGTGTGGAAAACAAGGGGAGGAGAACTGTTCCTGTAATTTTGGCAAGCCAGTTCACTTAGTCTTTGTGTTATCTAGTACCAGAGTACTGATGGTGTTCAAATTTGCAAAATGAACTGAAGCTCAGCGGGAAGTTTCTCTTTGCAAGTCTGGGGTCCTGACGTTTTTTGCGGATCGTGCGGATGAGGAGTATGCACGCTGGAGGTCTCTGCTAAGTGTGGGCCAGGAGAGTTTGAAGTTGCTCTCACTAAGGTTTTTGTATTTATTGCTGATTGGTGCTGAGTATCTGATTTGTGTGCCATTTTATCCTTTGTCGGGTAGTGACTCTGTCCAGTGTTGGCCAGTTGGGTTTGTGATTGTTACATAGCAGAAGGGGCATTGGCTGTAGCAGGCGTATTGTTGGTGGCGATATAATACGATTGGTCGGGGACGTGCAGTATTTTGTTTATAGGTACTCTAGCTGATGCAGTGATGTGTGGCCTGATAGGTTTAGGTGTCCTATTGATTTTATGATATTCCGGTGTCGGCTTGGTTTGTAATATCGTTGGCAGATGAAAAGATTTATAATGCATGGGTCTTGTGGTATATGGTATTGTTTTCGTTTGTTTTCGGGTTATATGTGGTTTTGGGACAAGGGTTTGTATTTCTTGGGGTGCTGTGTTTTTTTTTTAGTGCGAATTCTGTTAGTCTGGGTTTATATGTATCGTTAAGATAGTGGGTTTTGGTGTAGTTTTGCTGTGTGTGTTTGTGGGTGTGCTGCTACTTGTGTTGCGCTGGGTTTTATGACTTTGTGGTTGAATTATGGCTGTGTGTTCATATTTGAGTTTGCTGTGTGAGGTAATGCCGTGTTTGAGATGATTTCATAAGTTCGGTGGAGGTTATGGTGTGGTATTTGTCGGTTCTGGGTCGAGGTGGGGTTCGTTCATAGTTTGTGTTGTATTTATAGCTCCTGGGTTAGATGGACTTGGATTTGATGCATTTTAGATTGTAGTAAAAAGTCTTTGTTGCAGGTTATGTATTGTTGTTGGCCTGTGTTTTTTGTTTTAATATTGTTTTCTAGTTTCTGTGTGTATTAGGAACCTGGCCACCCGGATGGCCCTAGTATGACCAATGTGGTGTTTGGAATGAATGTGGTTTTTGGAGTTGTCTGTTGGTTTGTTGCTTGTTGGGTACTGATGATTGTGTTTTCTCCATATGGTAGTGGGCGTTTTGCGTTACTGATCCGCTGTATGATATGTGTTTGGTGTGTCTGGAGGTATGGGGTTTTACGCTTGTGGTTTGGGTCGCAGTTATTATAAGGTGGGATGGCCAGTGGGGAGTCTGTTGTGTTTCTTTCTTGGTGGTTACTTTGTCGTGGGATGCTTAGCGGTATTTAGGAGGCTTTTGGGTAACGTTTGCTCTGTGTTCGATCTGTGTGTTTCTGTATGTTTCTCTGTTTTGGTGTTGTGGAGTTCCTCTGGTTGGGCAAGGGACGGCCTCGGTTTTGGGTGTTGGTGTGGGTGCTGTGTTTTGGGGTGCTATTGGGCCCAGAACTTTGGGTGTGGAGTGGGTTGGTGAGGTTTGATTGTGTGTTGTGTGGTTTTGGTATGGTTTTGTGGGTGGTCTTTCGTTGGGGGTTGATGCGTGTGTGTTAGTGACAGAGTGCTGAGAGCGATTGGCATTTTAGTCTGCTTTGTGTTTTTTGTTGTTTTGGTTTTATGGGTTGTGTGCGTCTGTGGGGTATCGTTGTGAGTTTAGAGAATGCTTGGTGTGGAGTTTGTGTAGGTGTTGGTCTCTGTCTGGGAGGGTGGGCGCGGTGTCTAAGAGACTATGTACTGCGGGTTTTACAGTTGGATAGTAATCCGTTTTCTCAGGTTGGTGATG
>NC_133770.1:65550385-65607894 GCF_003597395.2 Chelonoidis abingdonii
CTTGCTAGCATATATATACCTGCCCCTGGAAATTTCCACTACCTGCGTCTGACGAAGTGGGTATTCACCCACGAAAGCTCACGCTCCAAAACCTCTGTTAGTCTATAAGGTGCCACAGGATTCTCTGCTGCTTTCACTACCCTTTCAGGCTCATGAGCACATAAACTTTACAACCATCCTCTCTGTTAGAAAGATGCTCCTGTTTCTATAACAGTACATGACAGGAGGTTCTGCAGAGACAGGTATCCACAATAGGGCAAGTAAAAGACTGAAGAACTCACGTGAGAAACTTTCAGGGATAGTATTTTCCTACAGACTCAAGAACTGGCATAGTAGAAGGTGGAGCAGGTGGTGGACAGCGTGACAAGACAAAAACCAGACACAAGGAGCAGTGACAGAAAAAAATATGGAGGGAAGGAAAACAGAGAGGAGAAAACCAATCGCAACAGAAATAGCACCCTCCTGCCTCTCACATAAGAAGTGCAAGCTTCAGAAAAGCAAATGCAGGCCATAAGAAGTGTGTAAGAAGAGTGAAGGCACGGGAGGGGAGATGCCATCTAACGTAGGAACGCTGAAATCAACTGAGGTACTGCCAGACAGCCAAAAGAAGGATGGAAAAGTGGAGAGTAGAAGGGAAGACGAGGCCTGTTTAGTCGCCTAGTATAGTAGTAATGCACTGCTCTGGCATGTGTGAGAGCAAGGGGACTGTAGTCGTGCTGACTGCCTCTTGTTGGAGAACGCTACCGCTTTCGCCCCTTTCAGTACCATTGTCTAGGCACATGTAGGCCCCAATCCAACAAAGCCCTTAACAGAGGCACTTAAAGTTAAGCATGAGTAGTCCCATTGAAGTCACTTTGCTGGATCAGGGTGTTGGTCAATATAAAGGCAACATCAAAGTGCTTAACTGCTTTGTTGGCATCACATCTTAACGCTACAATTCAACTATGGTAACTGGCAACTATTTTATCGGTGTAAAATGAAAAGTCAAATACAAACTGAACATGTCTTCTCAGTACTGCAGAAAAGATCATACACATTAGTAAGCAGAAGAAAGCTAGTAAATAACATTTGGTCTAAAGACTTGGAGCAACTTACATTAAAAAAAAAAGGCACGAGGAATGAGGAGGTGCTTCTTCCATACAGGCTATAATGATCTTTGGCAATAAATGAACTTATGACTTCTAAACCCAAAGATCAAATCTTTTAAGTGCATGGACTTTGTACTTGAGTCACATTTACTATGTTTACTTTTAGGTGGAAAAGAGGGGCAAATTCTAGCCTCAGCTCCTAGCACAGATCTCCCTGAAGCTAATGGGTACTAGGCCTGTGCATCTAAACTCAAAATTTGGCCCAAAGAAAATGTTTTTTCTGGCTGGGGGTGCTAAGAGAGAGTGGCACTCTGGACACCGAGAACTGGGATTTCACTGAGTCTTTCTCATATTGCTGGGGCTGCTATTTGCAGCTTTCAAATATTGAATGGTGAGGAAATCAAAGAACTAAATAAAAAATCCTAAAACGTTGTGACAAATGCAATAACAGGGATCCAGGGGCTGTCCTGAGGGAAACAAACACTGGGATTCTATTTTAATACGAGGGAATAGCATGATCTGGGTTCTCTAGAAAACTCTAACACGAAAGTTTACGGCATTTTATTGTGAGCAGACACTTTTTCCAAACTGCTTTAAAAAACACAGCCCACGCACTATGTATAGGCCAACCTCACCCTTTTCCTGGGGCTGTACTCCACTAACCAAAATATCGGAAATAAGCTAACAAAGAATAGCTTGGCCAGGAGTTCTCACAACAAATTTTTGGTGGCCTCAGAGTTCAGCCATCAAATCTTGCTGATGGCTGCTCTGACAATTGTTCCTAAAATACTTAATTAACTTTGGAAAAACAAATAAATATGCCCCTGCCCTTGTCCAAATCATAATTTATTTATGTGGGTTTTTTCTTATTTGCAGACTTAATAATAAAAATAATTTACAGTTATCTCTATTCTTTAATTGACCTAAATAGAATACAGGTGCAAATAAGGTGCTTTGTATGCGCTTGTCTTTTTTGTTGCTGTTTCTTTTGCTTTTTTGGATGCCTTTTTTTAGACTTGCTAGCTAGTAAGTCTGCTGCTGTGAAAAGTGATACACCTCTACCCCGATATAACGCAACCTGATATAAAACGAATTTGGATATACTGTGGTAAAGCAGCACTCCGGGGGTGGGGCTGCGCACTCTGGTGGATCAAAGCAAGTTTGATATAACAAGGTTTCACCTATAACGCGGTAAGATTTTTTGGCTCCCAAGGACAGCGTTATATTGAGGTAGAGGTGTAGCTGTATGTTAATATCACTTTCCACAGCCTCCCAGCCAGCTACTAAGTCTGTAGTAAAAAATGATATTAACAACCATACAAGTATCCCTTGTCACAACAGATTTATTCAGCCCCGGCAAGCCTGGGGATAAATTAAGCCTTGGATGGGGAGGTGGGTAGGAAGGCAGCATAGGCCAGGGGCAATGGAGGAAGGGGTAAGCCCAGGGCCGGAGCCTCGAGCCTGGTGCCTGGGGGATTGAGCCCAAAGTCCTGTGGCCATAGTCTGGGGCCTGAGGCCCAAGCCTGAAGCCCTGTGGCCAGGGGATGGAGCCCACCACCACACAGCTGGAGCCCAAAGCCCGTTCCTGGAGCCTGCTGCTCACCACCCCAGGGCTGAAGTCCGAACTCATTGCCTCCAGGAAGGTGGGGAACTCATTGGCTGCCTGATCCTCCAGTTTGTGTCTCCAAGGGAGGGGGCTGGGCCCAACCCCTGCTGGGAACTCTCAGGGAGGGGCTGCTGCTTACCTCCCCACACCCCACCCAATCACTGCCCAGGAGGCCGTGGCCACAAGAAAAGTCCCTGGTGGCTGCATCTGACAAATGAGGGTTTAACTTTCTGACCATGCTTGGCTTTACCTAGTCTGCTATGCCCATACCCTAGGTACTTTCTTCACTAAACAGGAGCTTCCCCTCCTCCCTGCCCGTATATCTAAGTGGGGTAATGAGGCGTGACCATAAAAGCCCTTCTGTGCCCACTGGCAAAGGGTTCAATGTCATGTAACAGCAACTTCTATCAACCCTGACAAACACACTGCTTTCATGATATTTATCTATAAGGAATGTCATGTAAGATATTAAATGAAAGCTGGTGACACAGTGGTCATTCATATCACTGAGAAATGTGTCCCTTGACACTACCTCAGGCATTATGGATATTTACTGATATTATGCTTAACATCTGTATCCAAACAAATGGAGAAACAGGTTTTCTTCCAGAGAAGAGGGAGACTAGTTATCTCCCTGTCTCTAATGTAAATCGAGCATGGTGATGCCAGAGTCAAGGGACTCTTCATTTGCATGGGAGGCATGCAGGAGGAGCAAATTAATGCAAGGATGTGAAATCAGGATGGGAAGACACTGGAATCTGAACCCCAGGGGTTCAACCTAACTTTGCTGACAAAAACAATAAACTTTGGGGAATTTAAGGAGAAGCCAAACATTTTGGATCCATCCCTGTGGAAATAAAGAGGTCAGGGCTCTTTGCATCTCTGAATGATGGATCCCAGCCATGTGGTTTGGTTGGTGACACTGAGAAATGGCTGTAGGTGAGAAACTGCTTTCAACAATGGCTGGAGCCTGCTAAGGTTACATGTAGTCTCTTAGAAGTGAGTTATACTTTTGTTTTATTTGTTACCATTTCTGTTTCTATTATCTTTGCTTAGTGTCACATAAGTCTCTGTTCTTTATTAATAAACTTTCTCTTGTTTTATTATCAAGTCATCTCAATGCTGTTATATCAGAATAAGGTGTGAATACTTAGCTGAGTCAACAGGCTGTGTATTTTGCCTCTTTGGAGACAGCAGACTTGACAGGCTCTTCCAAGAGGCTTGGGGGCTAGGATGTACCAAGTGTTAGCTGCAAGGCAAAGAGGATTGGGAACGGCCCTAGGGAGTTTGTTTGGCTGGCCTACAAGCTGCAGTGACAGGGAGTTGTTACTCAGTTAACACCAGCAAATCTCTTTTGCTAAAACAGAGGAGTAACAAGGTCATTCATAACCCAGAGGAAGTACCGTACGTGGCACAAGCAAGAGGGAGTCAGCAAAATGCATTTAGACATTAGCCATCAGCCAGCAAGATCAAAACCTGCTAAGAGGGCAGGGTGCTTTGGGTAAGAACTAATAAATTTATCATTGTATATGTTCATTCTGTAGTGAGATCTCTCTTTTTTTACTAGTGCTAACTTCCCCCTTATCTATTGCGAGAGTACTTAAATTATATCAGTGTGGATATAAAATAGAGGAACTGCCTTTCTTTTAAGGCACAAAGAAAAAGGTACAATATAAGTGATATAAACTTACTCGACTGAATTATCTGGAGGTTTAGGAAGCCTGTATTGGAGAAAAGAAAATATTAGGTGATTAATTTGGAGTGATCCATATACATTGTGATTCCCTCTCCCCTTTTTATCTAAATCAGTACAATCAATAAACATTAGAGACAAATTAATATGTAATAAACACAGATAATACTCTCACTGATATCAGTCTCTCGGTGTGAAAGTCCTTTACATGTTTAGGTATCAAAATATGAAAGCTCAATGGGCGGTGTGGGTGTGTCATTTTAGAAGAAATAGGAAAAAAAAAAATCAACCTCTGACTTCCTTGTAACGAGCCCTGCCTTAGTAAACATCAGTCGCTAGTACTTTTAATAAAATGAACCCTTTTTATCGGTAATGCAAAACAGAAAAATCTGAAAATATATCCACTCTAGTCACAATATTCGTGGAGAAATTATATATTCATTTTTCAATGATAAATTTTTTATTCTTCATGGTAGAGACTTTTTTTTTAAAGCAGTAAGGTGGAGGAAAACACTAATTCTAGAGAGCAAAACTTTAATCACTGAGTCTCTTGGCTCTACCACTAAGCTAGAAGGAGTCCTAGACTTATTCTGCACGAATCAGAAAGTCTTTCAAAACTGGAGAATGCAATAAATATACTGTATATATGACACAATCTAGCATTGGGGACCTCTGGTCAGTGTCTACACTACTGTCTTTCTCTTGCCAATGTAAGTGCCATTCTGCACCGACATCATGACTCCACCTTCGAGAGAGATAGGGCTTATGTCCGTGTAATTAGGGCAATGCAGAGTCTCTATAGAGCTCCGTAAAATTGACAAGAAAGCTGGCTCCCAGCTCCCAGCTAAGCTGCTATGGGGTCTCCCTCCAAGGTGGGCTGCTACCCAGGCTCCTGGTTTGGACAGCCACCTAGGCTCCCCAGTGTCAGCCCTGCTGCCCCGCCCTCCCCGCCATGGTCCTGGCTCTCCACTCCCCCCCGGGAGCACACAGCTGACCAGACTCCAGGTGCGGATCTCCCTGCTGGAGGTGAGAAGCCCCAGGTGTGGACATCAGTGTAGACATCACTGACCACAGTAATTACTGCGGTGGCTGTAAGTCTGTCTAACATAGGTGGACTTAAGATTGTAGTGTAGACATGCCCTTAGAAGTGCTACAAACACTGGCTCTTGTAATTAGACAGCATGCCTGCTGTCCCAGAGCTATGTCATAACTTCACATCAGTCACTATGGGGGTACCCAGAGCCAGGTTCTACTCCTGGCTCTGGCCTGCTGGGTGACCCTGGGCAAGTTACGTCACTGCTCTGTGCCTCAGTTTCCCCATCTGTAAAATAGGGATAAGATACTGACCTTTGAAGAGTGCTTTGGGATCTACTGATAAAAAGTACTGTGTAAGAGCACTATATAAGGTATTAGTATGAATTCTTGTTTATTTAAATGAAGAGTTGTTTGTCAGGCAGTACAAGATCTAAAGTATATGGATTTGACTTTTGCACAGGGCTGCTGATCTCTGAGGAGGAAAAGGCAGAGTGAGAACACTGGAATATTATGGACATTCCTTGTGGTGCATGCATACACATGGGCATGTGTATCTAGAGGGGTTTCAGGAGGGATTCCTGCTCTCTGGGCAAATGAAGCTCTTTTTAGGGTTTTGTTCCTGTC
This sequence comes from Chelonoidis abingdonii, assembly GCF_003597395.2. Classification (NCBI taxonomy): domain Eukaryota; kingdom Metazoa; phylum Chordata; order Testudines; family Testudinidae; genus Chelonoidis; species Chelonoidis abingdonii. The sequence continues at coordinate 65,556,432 of NC_133770.1, forward strand.
CCAGAAGGACAGCCAATCATTAAAACCTTGAGTTTCCATATTTCCCTTTTTCAGATAATCTTGGCTTCCTGTTAAACCTATGAATTGGAGAAGCCTGTACAATTCATCTCCTTGTTAGTTCTGTTTCATATCTTAAATGCAAAGCATGATCAGTTTTGGATCTGTTTTTAAGGCCATTACACTTTTGATCACTAAACAGAAAATGTGGGGAGAGGGTCGTGTCACACAGTAACACAGTAACACATTTAGGGGTTGGTAACACACAGTAAAGTTACACAATAACACACAGTAACGCTCAGTATAATCACTGGGTGATGTGATAGCTCACAAAATTTCATCACAAGCTAACTCATGCCTCCACTAAAATGAACAAAGATAACTGCTTTTCTTTTTATGTGTGATAGTTACAGAGATCATAGGACTTCAACAAATGTCAAATTCTGACAATCATTTACATACTGTTATTTTTGTAACCACTTGGATTTTCAGGACATGCTTGGTAATTACAGCTCAGAGCCTGACACTGTGTCTGCCTTGGGAATCTAAACAGTTATAGACATAACTGCATTTACACAAATGCAATTTTTTAAAGTTTATTCATCGTACTAATACTTATATTTAGTTTTCCATCTCTTCAGTTAGATAAATTAATTTTCTGGCCACAGGCAGATGAAATTGTGTAAATACCAGCATAGGGCTTGATTCTCCTTTCAGGTGCATTGGTTTTACATGAGTGTAACTCCACTGACTTCAATGAAGCTATTTCTGATTTACTCCATGTAAGCAAGAGATTCAGTACCATATGTGCTTTGGGGAGGGAGGATTATTTATTTGTAGATGTATCAGAGGGGTAGCCGTGTTAGTCTGAATCTGTAAAAGCAGCAGAGAATCCTTGGTACCTTATAGACTAACAGACTTTGGATCATAGCTTTCGTGGTGAATACCCACTTCGTCAGATGAATGTAGTGGAATTTCCAGGGCAGGTATATTATGCTAGCAAGCAAGTAGAGTACGAGGTTAGTTCAAATCAGGGAGGATGAGGCCCTGTTCTAGCAGTTGAAGTGTGAAAACCAGGAGGAGAAACTGGTTCTGTAGTTTGGCAAGAAGGCCATCCACAGTCTTGTTCAACCCTGAGTCTGATGGTGTCAAATTTGCAGATGAATTGAAGCTCCAGCAGTTTCTCTTTGAGTCTGTCCTGAATTTTTTTCTGCAGGATGGCCACCTTAAGATCTGCATAGTGTGGCCAGGGAGGGGGGGTTGAAGTGCTCTCCTACAGGTATTTGTATATTGCCATTCCTAATAATCTGATTTGTGTCATTTATTCTTCTCCGTAGAGACGAAGCTGTCCAGTTTGGCTGATGTACATAGCAGAGGGGCATTGCTGGCATATGATGGCGTATATTACATTGGTGGACGTGCAGGTGAATGAACCGGTGATGGTGTGGCTGATCTGGTTAGGTCCTGTGATGGTGTCGCCGGTGTAGAGATGTGGGTAGAGTTGGCATCGGGGTTGTTGCATGGATTGGTTCCTGAGCTAGAGCTACTATGGTCGGTGTGCAGTTGCTGGTGAGAATACGTTTCAGGTTGGCAGGTTGTCTGTGGCAAGTTGTGCCCCTTTTCACAGGCCTTGGGTGCGGCCAATCCTTGCCCACAGACAATCTGCCCAACCTGAAACGTATTCTCACCAGCAACTGCCCCACTGCACCATAGTAGCTCTAGCTCAGGAACCAATCCATGCAACAAACCCGATGCCACTCTGCCCACATCTCTACACCGGCGACACCATCACAGGACCTAACCAGATCAGCCACACCATCACCGGTTCATCACCTGCACGTCCACCAATGTAATTACGCCATCATATGCCAGCAATGCCCCTCTGCTATGTACATCGGCCAAACTGGACAGTCTTACGGAGAAGGATAAAATGGCACAAATCAGATATTAGGAATGGCAATTATACAAATACCTGTAGGGAGCACTTCAACCTCCCTGGCCACACTATAGCAGATCTTAAGGTGGCCATTCCTGCAAGAAAAAACTTCAGGACCAGACTTCAAGAGAAACTGCTGAGCTTCAATTCATCTGCAAATTTGACACCATCAGCTCAGGGTTGAACAAAGACTGTGAATGGCTTGCCAACTACAGAACCAGTTTCTCCTCCCTTGGTTTTCACACTCAACTGCTAGAACAGGGCCTCATCCTCCCTGATGACACTAACTCGTTATCTCTAGCTTGCTTGCTAGCATATATATACCTGCCCCTGGAAATTTCCACTACATTCATCTGACGAAGTGGGTATTCACCCACGAAAGCTCATGATCCAAAACGTCTGTTAGTCTATAAGGTGCCACAGGATTCTCTGCTATTTGTAGATGTTCCTATAGCACTCAACACTGGAATACCTACACTCTAGGTGTCAGGGGTCAGCAACCTTTCAGAAGTGGTGTACCAAGTCTTCATTTATTCACTCTAATTTAAGGTTTTGCGTGCCAGTAATACTTTTAAACATTTTTAGAAGGTCTCTTTCTATATGTCTATAATATATAACTAAACTATTGTTGTATGCAAACTAAAAAGGATTTTAAAAATGTTTAAGAAGCTTTATTTAAAATTAAATTAAAATGCAGAGCCCTGGTGGCCAGGACCCGGGCAGTGTGAGTGCCACTGAAAATCAGCTCACGTGCCACCTTTGGCATGTGTGCCATAGGTTGCCTACCCCTGCTCTAGGTAGTAAGAAAGTAGCAGTAAACTTGCACTTTCAATAGCAGAATGTACTTTATAGAAGCTTTTAGGGCCTGAGTACATAAACAGCCAAAAAAGCCTGAACCTCACATTTTCAGAAGCGTCCACTAATATGGGGTGCCTTCATTTTTAAAAAAACAACAAGGAGTCCGGTGGCACCTTAAAGACTAACAGATTTATTTGGGCATAAGCTTTTGTGGGTAAAAAATCCACTTCTTCAGATGCAAATCTCAAATTCGGGAACCAAACACTATGGGCCTCTGTCTTTAAAAGATAGGGGAAGGGGATAGTAATTGGGCCAAATTTGGCTGTCACAGTTACATCAATATCTTCACTGGAGTTGCTTTGGGTTTATGCTAGCGTTCACAAGCATTATAACAGATTTACACAGGTGCAACCAGGAACCGAATTTGGCCTTATGTATATGTCACACATTATAGTCCTTCAAACTAACCAGCTCTCTCAGAATATTAAATGCAATCTGTAAAGAAAAGTAAAGTGTGCCTATTTACTCACACTTATAATAGAGGAATGATAGTTATGGGACTGTCAACTTTTACTTATATGTGTGTGTTTATGGAGTTTATAGTCAGCCTAAAATTTACCCTGGTCTAAAATTTTTGTTTAAATAATTTCCCCTTTTTTATGTTATAAAAGTGCAGAACAGAAGTTTTGCTTTCAGATCGTATTAGATTGTATATGCCTTGGGATACCATATGTTTGTGTAATCCACTGCTCAGTGCATGTTACAGGTTCCCCTCCCTCTATGAGCAGGCCACAACAGCTATGGGTCTGTTACAGCCCCCAGTTCCCGGGCCTGGCTCAAGCTGTAAAGACTACGCTTTTTAGATCTAGAAGTCCTCAATTCAATCCCTGGTTGGTCAAGGTGGATGCTGTCATATGTGTACAGCAACGAGCATACGGGGGGTAATCAGCTAGTAGTAGCCACACCAATTTTTGTACATCAGGGTACAGACATGGTTTCTTTTCAGAGACAATTAGTCTATTCAAAGTATTGGCTTTGCGTACTTTTGCAGTTTTGGAAACAATAATTCCTTCAGCTCCCTTCACTGAATGGTGCACACTGGGGTGGCGGCTTAACAATTCAGAAATACTACTGGGGGACACAGCTCAAAGACAGCTTCTTGGGATGTCTCCCCCCAAAGCTTCCCATGCACTTTGAGCACCTCTGTAGAAAATGGGCTGCCTGGAGGCAGTCAGCTGAGTGTGGTAGGAAAGGGCCAGGTTGTGGTGATGGGGGATGGACCTGAGGAATGGCTGCTCTAAGTGGTACATTCCACCACTCCTGCACACTAAGTCGGTGTGAAAAATCTAAATAGATTAGAAATGGCATTTACTCATCCTACGCATTCAGTGACTCTTTGGGATGGATCACAGGTAATAACTGGCAGTCAATGGTGCGACAATTGCAAGCTTATGAGGCTGACACTGGTGTGGGGGCAGGACCACAGAGGAGTGTGGTTGGACATACCAGTATCTGGTGCGCCCCGGATCACTGGCATGAGGAGAAAGATTTTCTACAAGGCCTAGATGGATTTATGTGGCCCCACCCCTTGCACAGCATCCCTGGTGGCCTCTTGGACTGGGAGGTTAAATTTGAGTCTCTGGTGGCACATCAAAGCTCCCGCAAGGGACTGATTAACTTGTTCTCCTCTGTATGTTTTTAACTGGGAGGGAAGATAGGGCCCAGTGTTCATTCATTTTGAAAGGCAGTTCCTGTATATGCAAAGCCATTCATTGTCATGCAAAACTACATAAGGATTTGTGGTTATGACAAATGCCCAGTAATCCCATTATGACATCTATGACATCTAGTTACTGCAAATGCACAGTGACTCATTTTCCATGAGAGACTGTCATGGCTCAAAAGAGCCATCACAAGCTATAATGTCAATACACCGAGTATTAAGAGCTCCCTAGTAAGTTTCCAGAGCAGCACTCAGCCAGTGGTTTTCAACACAGATTTTGCAAGGTTATTACCATCTTACAGTTTGATACCGCAGGGAGAATACTGAAAGTTACATAAATGTCTTCGCTCTGAAAGACCTGTGAGTATGAATGTGACACATTTTCTAGGCATTTTAAAAAAGATCTGCTCTTTCTTTACAGCATAAAAAAAAATTCTTTCAAGGATGAAATATGAGTAAATATGATCTTATGGAAACGATGAACAGAGATTGAAATATTAAAAAGAGCATAGAAACATTGGAAGCCTTCTCTTTCAGGTTACATTTTAATTTTAAAAATAATTAAGAAAATGTATCAATGCACTCTCAATTAAAACATCCCTGGGCCATGGCAGCGTTCTAGTCAGTATGCACTGAGCCAGATATTGATCTGTCACTGTGGCAACACGCCTCCTCCCCTCATGTAGCCTGCCCAAAGCAGTCCCTGGAAAGGGGTCATGGGCCAACAAGCATGCAGAGTGGGGCTAGTACACTAAGGGAAGCAACCTCACTGCCTGCACTTGGGGTGGGCCAGAATAGGAACGACTGAATTTGGGATAATGAGGATACAGTGGAAGAGGTGGAAGAAGCTGTTGCCTGAGTAGCTGTTCTGTGCCTTGGGTTGGGGATGGATTTCACTCCACAGCCCTCCCATACATCACCTGTTGTCCTAGCCTTTGTGCAGGCAGAGTGAATTCTCTGCAATAAGAATTATAATTTACAAGGCATTCATCTGGCCACCAAAATATAAGGGGCCAAATCCTTGCCTGGTGTCATTCTCGTGAAATCAGTGAAGTTACATCAGAAATGGATTAGGCCTATGAAGTATAAAATAAAACCAAGTCAGCTGGCTGAACATTCCAGGTGAATGAGAGGCGATCTGAAAGCCACTCAAAGAAAAAGACTGAGTTAAAGATGAAACTCTTATTTATCTTTAATTCACTGGGCCTGATCCTGCATTTCTTGCATACCTGCTGGGGTATAGCGCAAAGGTTGGCAGAGCTGAGCTCAGTGTGCATAGATACTTGTATCACACCAGTAATCAAATGTTCCAGCAATTACAAAACCCCATACTACGGACAAATCCTTGTCATTTGAGCAAAGCTCAAGCAAACATGCTTTCTGTGTGTGTGTGGTGGGGGGGGGGGGGGGTGTTAATATGTGGAACTTGTAAGGTAAGATTTCTCCCCACGACCTGCAGTCACAGTTCGCAAGAGCTGCATAGCCAATGCCTCTAGGCTGTATTATCGGTCAAGGCCCAGTAAAGGTGGGCTTTGGCCAACACACTCTTTCAGTTTACCAAACCCACCCTCCCTTGGTCTACTTTCAAGCCCCGGTTGTGTGGTGGGATGCTGGGGCTGGGGCACAGGGCTGCAGATTCATGCTGTGCAGTGCAGCTTCTTTGTGGCCTGTCTTCACCCTCACACAGCAGAGCTGTGGTAGTTCTGCTGCCTTTCCGGCCCTCGTGGGCTCACACAAAATGCCCAAGGGGGTAGCATGCTTTGTAATCTGGCAGGCACTAAAGATGGGAAGGGAGGATTGCTTGCCACCTGGCTGGCTTTTAATCAGCCTAGCTGGTTTTTGTACTGCATTGCCAGTGAAAAGATTCAGTGTGCTTCCCCCACCCCTTGGGACCAGCATTCCCCGTTCGCTACAGGCACATGTGGCCATACAGTGGTTTTGTAACTACTGCACATCACTTGGCTGGAAGAACAGCTGGCACCAGCCTCTGTGTGCTGGCCCCTCAACCTGCTGAGCTGTAGCAGCTCCTCCTGGCACTGGGGACCAGGAAGCAAGATGGACTGAGGTTTGTCATCAGGAAGGGACAAGGAATGGGGTATGGGAGACAGAGGCTCCTGACAGGGGACAGTAGTGGAGCTCCCTCAAGACTGAAGCTCCTGTGAGTGGGAGGGTGTAGAAGCTCATGCGGACAGAGGAATGGGCACCTGTCTGTCTAGGCGTCCAAAGAGAGGGCTTGACTGTTGGCACTAGGACCCTTTTGTTGTTGGTGGTGGCATGGCCAGGGGCTAGTTTTTCTGAATCTCGGAGATGGCAACCCTGCTGAGGAAGGGGTGAGGGTGAATCACACACTGTTCCCGTGGTTACCTGGCCTGTGGGGGGAAGTTAATACAGCCTTAGCCCTAACTACATAACTAAGCATATAGGATATGCAACACTGCTAAGTTAATGTTGTTGTGAGGACCTTAACGTGTTCATTTCCTGACTTTTGAGTGTTTAAACTCATAACTACTGTTACATTAACCTAAACATTTTGACTTTTGAGCTGCAAGTTTCAGCGTTTCATTGGTGCCATCAAGTGGCAAAACAGTGTACTGCAGCTCTAACTGGCCACATTCAATCTCAAGGAAACCAGCTACTCTTTTAAATAGTAGCAGTGAAAAAAAGGAAACATTATCTTAGTCAAACCTCCTCTTTAAGTACACCTAAAGATACCAGAGAAAACTTTAATATGATGCACACAGGATGTCATGGTTAGCTCAGTGCTATTCTTTGCTAATTGGGACCTTGCCCAGTAGGAGAGAGTATTTCTGAGTGACACTGGTTGACAAATCAATAAAACCAATTAAAATCTCATTGCTTAAGAGATACTAAACTGAGTGGGGGCGCTGATAACCTCATTCTGAACTTCTTTTCAAACTATGTGTGTTTTTTGTAGTCACTGACCAACCACATTTTATGAAAAGGTCATATTTCATCATAAACATTAATCCACGAGGTCATTAAGGCGGAATTAATATTTAGCTTGTCATTACATTTGCCACACTAAATAAATTATCTGGTCTATGCTGTAATGAAACTTACAGATCATCATTCATACGGACATCACTTTTTTTCATTTGGGTTACATTATAATACTGTTCAATGGGAAGACCTCTGCATAAAGAAACACAAAACAACATTTTACTTATTGGTTTTAAAAATCCCAGGAAACACATACTAATTTTTTTCTTGTAAGAGATGTAGACATGGTATGTAATTTTTGCCTGCAGTCCATAGACTGCCCTTACCACCAAATTCAGAGATACTGGAAATGTAGATACTTACTATCACTCAGACCTTAACATTTAAGTTACACAGGGCCTGATTTTCAGAAGCGTCAAGGCCCTTTGCCAATGATTTCCATGGGCACAGAATCAAGCCCTTGGAGCCTGATCCTATGAGGGGTTGAGCGTTTAACAGAAGATGCTGAGCATCCTATACTCCCATTGAAGTCAATGGGCTCGCAGAGTCAAGACACTTAGTGTGCAGAAAAACAGGACCTTTCTCAGTGGTCTTTGTTGCTGCTGAAAAGACACACAACCTCTGACTGAGATGACGGCATCTTAGCTGCCTCTGACAGAACAGATGTTGGTTATCAGCAGCTAGAATGGGGCAGGACACAGAAAAGTAGTGCAAGAGGGACAGCCAAACTGAAGAACATACAATCAGAGTAACCAATTTTAACTGGTAAGGTTATCCCTGGAATTAGAACAGCCTTGGGGCTTCTGACCTCCACCTGCAAAGGCTAAGCTTGCATGGAAGAAGAGGAGACATTGCCTGGAAGAATAGAGAGGAAAATGTTGGTTCAGAATAGTAGGGCATGTGTTGGTGTGTTCTGCTTGGCTTAATGCAGTGTTTTGAGTTGTTGGAAAGTTGACAATCGTCTCTTCATGCAGTGTTGTTGTAGCCATGTTGATCTCAGGATATTCGAGGGACAAGGTGGGTGAGGTAATATCTCTTATTCAAAGTTGTCCTATAAAAGCTGTTACTTCACCCACCTTGTCTTGCCAGTAGTCTTTCCATGACATTCAGAGTGCTCTGCACTCTCTCTTTCTTTGCCAAAGCCAATCTGGACTGGGTCACTGCCTTCCTTCTTTCCATTTAGCAGCCACTGCTGACACCTGACATCCACCTCAGAGGCAGGATGCATATTCCCGTCAGGCAATGCTTTCAACACTATTAAGTGGACTACCTCACATGTGGGGGACTCTTACAGAGCAGTGATGTTTGCATTAGCTGTCCCATCCGCCCACTTACCTACAAGTTTTTTCTGATAATTGGCCAAGTTGCACTCAGTGTCCTGGGAGATGTTAGACTTGAACACAGATCTCAATGAGAACACTGCACATAAACTATCTCCATGATGTGAATTCTGTTTTCAACTTTAGAATAAAAATGTTATGATGGCCTGGAACTTTTACTTTTTTGTCTTAATTACACTTCAAAAGTATTATGCTGCAAAGATGCATCTTTAGATACACACAGCCTTTGTAACTATTCCAGCCGAGTGGAATAACTCAGTAAATGAGATATGGCGTTAGGGATCAGAATAACCTTTGGTTCAATGCATCTGCAGAGACTCATTACTTTTGTCTGCAAAAGGAGACATTTTGGCTTCCTATGCATTTTGAGTCAGTTGACAACTGAACATTTTGTATTGGAAACTGCATCCCCCAGCACTAAGAGGATAAATAATTGTAAATAATGCAGTGCTTCTGAAATATGGTCTTCCCTATATTATTAGCGCACACTGACATCTGCTGGTGAAAACTGCACATTACCTCAGTTCTTTTTCCACATAAAACCAGCTCTGCCAATACATAGTTTCTTAAAAACTTAAATCTTCCTTAGAAAGGTGTGCTCCATTTCACATATCAACTTCATTATAAGGAACCACCCAGAATATTTAAAAGCCATAGATATGTTAGACAGGAGTGTGCTGGAAAAATACTTTTCCCAATTTTTATCCTTCATAAACTTTCTATTGAAATTTTATAAATTGGGTTGGGAAAATGAAGCATTTTGGTTATAACCACAGATTTTGGAACTACAGCACTTATACTGTTCACTATACTTCCCTATCAGTAGACCAAACAAATGTATAGGAGATACTAAAGAAGAAGTATACTCATTTACAAAAACAAACAAGTAAACCAACCCCTAAATGTGAGATTTAAAAAAAAAATCAAGTAATTTTGTATAGGGCTCATGAACAGACAACAGCTCCACTACCAAAATCAACTATCACAGGCTCTAAATAATTTTGCTTGGTATTTTAAATACAAGCTGCTGAGAGAGAGAGAGAGAGAGAGAGACTGTGTGTGTGTGTGTGCACATGTGGACATACAGGCTTCTTATACCTCCAGTGCTGGCATTCACCCCACTATGGATACAGTCACAGATTTCTAAAGTACTTCCCTTGCATCTTTACTACTTTCCGCTTTCTGATCCAGACTAAACTATACTGTAATAAGTACTTAATACACTTCTCACTTGCCCTCCTGGTAAATTTAATTGGAATCAACCTGCTAAGGTAGCTGCAAAGGGATGCTGCTTCAACAGCCAGAAACCAATACTCTTGGCCCCTACAATGTGGAGAAGGCTGTAGATAAAAGGACATAAATACAACTTTCCAGGCAACGCAGAATTAACCTTTAGGTTCCTTGCTTCTCTGTTTGGATAGCGATATGAATATTTAGGGAGAATTTTTCAGTCTGAGGGCCAATCCTCAGATATATTGTAGCTCTGCTGGGCATTTGGGGGCTACTTGGGCTCCTCCTGTAATTCAGAGCAACCTCAGGGCTGCTTTAATAGCACCTGCAGTTATGGCCTCCAAGGGGCCATTGAACTGGCCTACGACCACTAGCTCTCCTTCCACCTTGGTACGTTCCTGAAACACCTCTTATGCTGGAGGCTAAAAGCAGGTGGCTATGCTGACCAGATTACTGTTAAAGCTAGTCTTCTGTCCCTCTTCCACCACCAGAGTGGAACAGAATGAGATGAAGCACGGGCCAGGATTTAGCCCAGCATGTCTATACACTGAAAAAGTCTAGGATCTATATATTTAAAAAAAAAAACCCAAGAGCAATAAAAATTCTTGTCTGGAGTCATTCCAAGGACCTGTCACCATAAAGTCAATTTCTATAAGGAAAACTGATTCCATGATGGGAGGACGGGACAATGGCCTTGTCTCCTCTTTGTCCTCCCCACCTCATTTGGCAGAGAGTAGCACCACTGAACATTACTTCATAATTCCTTTACAAAAGGGTTGAGATCTCTGAAGTCATATCTGTTTGCCTAGGCTCCTCAGCTGGTGCTGCAGATCCAGAAAGTCAGTGAGATATTCAGGGTGGATAATGCAGTTTACTTGAGTTTAGTTGGATTTTCAGAGATTTCTCTTTTTCCTCTGTTTTGGAGTAGGATGAACCTGGTGCTACTTGTGTTCGGGGCACTAAGCTCAATGAACTTCACCACACACTTCTTGGAGGTTATGCAATTTTTGGAGAGACCTTTGCATTGCGCACACATATACCTGTAGGAAATTACCTTTTTGAATGGTAGGAAGGATAGTCTAGGGCTAGCAGGGCCAAGGGAATGTACCACTAGATATTCTGAGCCTTGTTCAATTTGACTAGGCAGGGCTGAATGGCAGTTTTCAGATAAAGCTAATGGGCCATGTTCTGGCAGTGCAATGCAGCCAGAAAGCCAGCTTCCCCAGCTACCTGGGCACTCATTTTGCATAAAGGGGAATTCCTGTACGGTGAAGAGCAGTGTAGAATTTTCTCTCTCTCAGCTTTGGGTGCAGAAGGCATGCCCTGTCTATCCTTGATCCCAAAATGGCTCCTAGAGTTGAGAGAAGCTGGGTGTAAGTCAGAGCAGCCTTCAAAAAAAGGCCAAGAGCCTACAGTTCCCATTGACTTCAGCGGGATTTGTGGATGCTAAACGCTTCTAAAAAATCAGGCCATGAGTGAGACTTATCTAATGTCACAGAGTAAGTTTAGGACAATAGCTAATAAATACTACACCATTACCAAACAATAGGAAAAAAATAAACTAAACGAAGAGATCCAAGAGTTTCAGTAAATACACTGAAGGTGATAATGGGCAGTATAACTCAGGCACACTACAGGTTAGAGCGTTGTCCAAAGTGGGGGTAACTTAAAGTCTATCTCCAGAATGCAAATTATCTACACATATCAATCTGCATTGCTGTCCAGACTGTCCAAATATATTGCATTCCTTTAGCTGTTTCTAGGTTACAACACTTAAAAAAATCAGAATGTATGAAGCACGCAACTAATCTACCTGGGCCAGGAATCTCCACCATAACCATAATGTTGATGTCCTTTAGCAAACAAACAAGGAGGCTCATTCTTTGTTCTATGATCTTCTGGCAATGAAATCGGTGCAATTCCTCCATATTCTCTCTCAGTTCCCCACGGAAGCCTGCACCACTGAAGTGAATCTCTTAACTCCTCATATCTGAAACAAAAAAATAATATTCTTGAACAGCAGCAGCTTTTCGACCAAAGCTGTCATAATAAGCCTGCCCCAGCTGGGAGCAGAAGCAAGTCCAGTATATTTTGATTGGCTGGAAGAAGAAGATAGGTGAATGCTTATGCCAATATGCTGCAGGCATGTCTGACCTCTTGCAATATACAGTGAGTGTATGAACTGCTGAAACATGGATCACCTGTCTTGTCCTCTAGGTGCTAAATACCACTACACAAACTCACATGCTGATGGATTTTCAAAGAGCCAAATTGTAGCAAGGCAATTAATTCACATTGACTGTACAAATTAGATGCCTAAGTACAATTGTTCTTTTGAAAATCTTCCCTGACATCTCTAGAGAGTGGGTGAAAGATGTCACTCTTTAGTATCTGCAGCCCACCAAGGCATACAAACTCTTATCAGATATGTCACAAGTGTCTGCCAATGGTTGAATAGTTCCAGCATGATTCAGTGTGCCTATATCACCAACAGTTCTGTAGTACTATGTGTGTCATTTACTTCACTTGTTTCATGAAGATGAGCACCAAGCAGAGTGATCATTTTACACACTTCCTTTTCCTCTTGTTTTTTTTCATCTGATAGGAATTTCCCAGGTAATAATGTAGGCATAAAGCATATCCTATCATTCTTACTGATGGGGAGAGAGGCTGGAAAAACATAGACTCAGTTTCCCCCAGGTATGGTGGCTTCCTCCAAAATCTCTCCATTGAACAGACCCATAAAAATACTTCTAAAATTGCAGCAATAAACAAATGTGTGTACTGGCCCTGGGAGTAGGAGTCCAGAGATCCCTCCCAATTCAACAATGATTGGTTATACTGCTGTTCTAAGGACCAGCCATCATCATCTTTTGAGTTTATGTTAAGTTATGTCCAGTTGGCAGGGCAAAGGACTCAGAATCAGGTCTCCTGGGTCCTATTTACTGCCCTGTTGCTAATGAGGTGGACATGATTCTTCTCTCACAAAGGCTATGCCTACACTACAGACTTCTGCCGGCATAGCTATGTTAGTCAGGGGTATAATTGTGACCAGGGTGGATTGATTCAAATCAAAGCAATTTAAATCATGATTACATCACCAAATGGAAAGTCTGGATTTAAATCAACTTTTCCATTTGTACTTCAGTTACTTTCTAAAGAATGCTGCATTCTCACTGGTTGATATAACCATTAAAACATGTTGATTTAAAACTAAATATAAGCTTTACACTAGATTTTGTACATGCTTTTGCTGCCTAGGAGGGTACACGATAACAATACACATTTATTTAAGCAATTATATAGCTTAATATGGTCAGATTCTTAACTGTACACTTTAGTATGTTAGAAAATGGTGAATGATCTATTGCTTATTTACTAGATCATTAACTTTTTGCTCAGGATTTGTGTCAAGCTGCATTAGGGTGGTAACTGGAATTTAATCAAACACAAATAACAGCACAGAAAACTTATTGTTACTAAAGAACCTGAAATATTTTGGATACATGAACTTCTCTTATCAAAACATGTTTCACTTTAACAAGTAACTGTTTTATTAAACAGAGGGATTAACTGTAGTCAGTGAATAAAACTGATTATTTCAGGTCAGCCTGGGAAATTTTCAAATATGCCTAAGGGAAAGGGAGTAGAGCTTAAGTTCCTACTTGTTGGCGGGAATGTCCACTGCAATAAAAATCCGGCAGCACCAAGTGTCAGAGCCCAGTCAACTGACTTGAATGCCTGGTGCTTGAGCTGTAGGGCTAGACACTGCAGTGTAGATGTTCAGGCTCAGGCTGGAACTCAGGCTCTGAGAGACCTAACCCACGCTTAGGGTTTCAGAACGTGGGCTCCAGCCCGAGCCTGAACATTACACTACAAATTTCAGCTGTGCAGCCCAAGCACCAAGAGCCTGAGTCAGCTGATCCAGGCCAGCTACAGCCATGCCATAGGTCTGTTATTGCAGTGTACATATAGACAGTATTTGGTTCTGCCATGAGGGCAGGGGACTGGACTCCATGACCTCTCGAGGTCCCTTCCAGTCCTAGAATCTATGAATGTTCTCTAAGTCTCTGGACCATGAGACGGTCTCATAAGTTACTTAGGCTGTCCTATTATGCCATATTTATAAAACTTGGTCTCAAAAGTTGGATGTTTTTCCCCTGATTCTTTCTTTACGTAGAAAGGCAGCCTTTAAATCAAAGTTGTGAACAGAGGCTCATAGATTCAGCATATTTATTTTTATTTAAATGATTTACAAAATTAGTATAAGTTTAGGTCTAACATATTTTGTGTTAAATTCAATGCCATTTTAAGCAGGTTTATTTTTTCAAAAAAAAACTTCTTATAATTTAAATAACAAAATTAAAAAAATTAAATTTAAGAAATCTGCTTTTTTACATTTTTTCAAGAAAAATAATTGATTTCTATCCACCCTGATTGTGACTGATATTGCTGGCAAAAGCCCCTAGCATAGATGGAGTTATACTGGCAAAGATGCCCTTTTGCCAGTATATCACTTGGGGAGGTGTTGTGGGAGGGATGCTGGAATAAACTATGCTGGCAAAAGCACAATTTTGCTGGTATAAGCTTTGTCCACACTAGCAGCGCTTTGCTGGTATAGCATACTGTAGCAGTATACCACAAAACGCTCCTAGTGTGGATCTGGTCGTAAACTGGTGATTCAGAAATAACATCACTAAAATCACCGGAGTTACACCATGGTGAATGGCAGGAGAAACAGGCCAATTATTATGTAACTTTGAGCACCTCACTTAATCTTGATGTGCCTTGGTTTGTCCACCTGTAAACAGGTAATAATAATCCTGATTTAACTCAGAGCTTATTTATTAGGCTTAAGTAACTAATGTTTATACATTATGTTGCAATCTTCTGATGAAGAGCACCATAGAAATAGTAAGAACATAGTGTACTTATTTGCTGATGGAATAAAATACACAAACATGGGGAGAATAAAAAGCAATCAGTGCTTCGCAGAAGTGGAAAATAGCTGCAAAGAGTTTTTAAACATCTCAGCACTCCCAAATAAAGAAATTTTAAGTGCTTTCCAAAGGGAACTGATATTCTTCCCAAAGTGCACAGGATCGCAGTGAAACCACAGAAAGTTCAGTCGGGCATACAGTACCTTGTAATATAAGGGCCAAATTGCCCCCTTGCACATTTAAACTGGGAGGAGGCTTTGAGGGAGAAAAATTTCTGCAAGATTCCCTTGAAGAAATTCCCTCAAATCATCCAATTAGGAAAGGCCACGAGATGCTGACTAGAAACCTGGAAGATTCCTAGGCATCTGTATGATCCCGGAAGGGTAGGGGAGATCTCTGGGAGACCAGAGCCATCAGTACAGAAAGCCTATACTTTGGTCTTCACCACACATCATTCCCTGGCAGTCCAGCTCCGTAGCATCACTTATTTCCCAGAATTTCTCATCTCCCTTCATGACATCGTGTCAGAACATGATGCAACTTCATGAGGCAATGAGTTTATCTTGCAGAACAAATTAAAATAACCCTCCGCACTTATCAGAACCCTGTGGGTTATCAGAGCATTTTTCTATATTTAATAGTTGAATGAACGTTAGCATCTAATTTTTGAACAGCTCTGTCTAAGGTTTTGTTTTTCCCCTGAGAATTAGAAGCCAGATATCAAATCACTGTGTATGCTGGCCATGTCAGTAGGTGGTAAACTGAACCTAAATGAACATTAATGAATCATTCATGCTGACTTCTATCTACCTGTTATTAAGATGCAGAACAACCACTTAACCCAAGACAGAAAAGACAAACATGGCACACAAAGATACATGAATCTGATTGCCCACTGAACCAAACAGGGCTTTGTTAAGCTTCTACTTACGATTTTTCAAACAAAGGAACAGTTATAGTTAATATCAATCCAATGGGATTATGGTTTTCAAGGACACAACAAAACTGTGTCTCTGCAAGAGAATATTAAACTAAAACTATACTGGACAAACTGATGTAGAGTAGGAAACAATCCTGCACCAGCAGAGAAATGAACTAGATGGCTTAACAGGGATTTTCCCTTCTTGATTTCAATGATTCTAGAATTATATTAAATTGTAATTGTCAAGTTCTGGAAAAGTAACCCATAGAACTAAAAATTACTTTCCTTGCTTTTGATCAAATGAAATTGCCAAGTCAGCCATCAGTTTACTAGTGCATTGTTTATTTAAATTGTATTTTTGCCTGAAAATTTCTCTTGTTTTCTGGTGTGAGCTCATCGAATCTCATAAACAAAACAGGTTCTGACTTGAGCCATACTTGAAACTGAGATCTCTGAGGGAAACCCAAGTGCTGCAGGAAGGTGTGTTGGTGGTGAGTCTGTCTGGGGTAGGATTAGGGCCCTGGCCCCGGGTGTCATTCACACTGACAGCCTTTTATGTCCAATTTGCACTGTTGAAAGGGGGTGGTGAATCAGTCCAGTGGGTATGCAAAACTAGTGTAACTTATACACTGAGATGCATATGAGGGGCATATGCATTATGATACAGTTTGTGCTTTAATATGAAAATCAAGAGGAGTATGTTAAGAGCAATCAGAGACTGCACTTTTATGCCTGCACCAGACCCATCACTCCACTTGTAGCTCTACAGGGCCTGATTTTGGGGGTCAGTGAGCTGTGCTGAGTGCAGAACCCGAGGAGGGTGGAATAAAGTAGCAGGCATCCTGTGGAAGAAATAGTATGTGCCCATGTAAGCAAAGACTCCTCATCCCAGCTTCTCCGCCAGGCACCTTCCCCGGCCAATTTCAATCTCCTCATCCAATTTCAGTCTTTAGCTTGCTCCCAGTCTCACTCTACTTTTCCCAGTCTTCCCACACGGCCCCAACTCCTCATCTGATTTGTCTCCCCCACCCCACAGTGGTTACCAGTCCCTGTTCCCCCCTCACAGGCTGTCAGTCCCTGTCTCCCTTCCTTCAGCCCCACGTCTTCCTCCCCTCACGCAGCTCCCAACCCAATTCTTCTCCCTGTGCTGTGCTGCCCCTCCACCTCCCCTGGTCTCCTCTGCATCTGAGTTAGGCTACTTGGGTGCCAGGGGGAGGGGAGAGGGAGGGAGGAGATGCTCTTAGCTCCAATGCCCAGCACCTCAGCAGCCTGCATCAGCTGGAAGGAGCAACTGTCAGGAAAGTCCTGCTCTGCCCCCACTGCTCCAGGGTAGAGTACGCCCAGTACAGAGAGAATCTTCAGAGACTTCAGCTGCCATACTCTAATAAGGAGAGCCGGCTCCAGGCACCAGCCAAGCAAGCTCATGCTTGGGGCAGCAGATTCTAAGGGGCAGCATTCACTCGAATCCTTTATTTATTTATTTTTTTGCTTCTCCACTTCGGCCGCCCCTCAGGTTTTTTACTTTTTGGTTCGCAGCTCTGGCCGCCCTGTAGGGGGCGGCAGCGTGGAAGAGGGGAGCGCCTTGCTGGGAGTAGGCGGTGCCCTCCGTCTACCCCAGCTGGTGCCAGGTCTATAGCAAGCCTGGCAGGGCAGCCCGTGTCCTTCCCTCCCTGCTGACCGGAGCGGAGCCCTCCCGACAGGCAGTGTGGTAGAAGCCCTGCCCCCCCTTTCTCTCTCCCTCCCCCTCCCCACCGTTGCCCGGGGCACGTCTGCAGTGCCGAGAGTCCCCCAGCACTCATGCTCCGGTCGCCCTGCACAGTTTTTTTTGCTCTGCCGCTCCAGCCGCCCCGCAGATTTGCTTTTGTTTTTTTTTTTGCTTCGGCAATCCGGCCGCTTCCCAGGTGTTTTTGTTTTTTGTTTGGCTTGGGGCAGCAAAAAGGCCAGAGCTGGCCCTGCTAATAAGTCTTTATGAGCATGCACAAAGTAAAACTTTTCAAAGGCTTATAACTTGGCCGAATTTGGACTTTTCCCCCCCATAGTAACAGCAAGGTGACCTTTCTTACCAAATTTCAAGTTCCTGCTCCAAAACATGGCTGTGATAGAGCTTCTCAATGAAGTGGCTGAAATAATTTTTTTTAACATGGACAAAACATCATATTTTTCTCTAATTTGCCAAAAAAAAAAATCAGCCTGAGGAAGACACCTTGGCATGGAAAATTTTAGACCAAATGGCTAAAGTTTGGCAAAGATATAAGCAACTGAGAACAGGGTCATACAATGGCAAGTGTCAGCCAACCTGATCTATAGACAGCACTACCAACTCTGCCTATAAAGACCTGCTTTGTGTCCATTTATCCACTGAATTTATACAACAACACTGAATTAACCCTATTTAATGCCCAGTACACCATTACTGAAACTGATTATTTCATCACAAAAGGAAATCCTCAGGTTCTGGTTTCTAGGGGGATATGATTTGTCCATTAGTTACGGTAAACATACAAACACAGCCTTAGAGTATTTAGAGGCAGCTTATTAACCCAAACATTGGTGACAAACATTAACCATAGATAACAGTACACTAAAACTACTCAGCTGCAATAGACGTATAGTACATATATTAATATACATGAAGTTCAACACAGTAAAGAGAGCAGACTTTTAATAATGATTAAAATTCAGATTTATTACGTATTATTTAAAATAGTTGAGGCCAACCATTTTCTAAGATTTTTTTTTTCTTGTCAGAAAATACCTATTTGCACCATTTAAAAAAAAAAACTGTATTACAACCCTGATTGATATCTAGGCTAAGACTTGGTGCCAAATTCTTTTCTGGTATAATGGGTGTAGCTCTACTGAGTTCAGTGAAGTCTGCACATCTATCTCAGCAGAGAATTTGACTCATGGTCCCTTAGTGTGGACACAACATAGTTTTTTCTATCCACAGAAAATGAGGTATTATAACATGGCTGGGGTCATGATCATGTTTCTTTTCTATGCTTCAGCATTGTAATGTTTTGTAGTGTAGAAGGGAACTAAAAATGGTGCTTATTTTTAACAGTAAACATTACTTGCTTTTATAGTCTGTGTGCCCTTAGTTTTTTGGCCTTTGTGCCCAGCCAACTCATCCTATTGTGGGGCACTGTCCAAACAATGGGTGTCTTTCCTCTGAATTCAATGGGATTTGGATAAGGCCTATAATTCTCCTAGATTTTAAGTATGTCAGCCATTATAACATTTCATAGGCAGATTCATCTAACCTTCTAGAACATTACACGTTTACAATGCAAGCCATGATGATAGTGAAACAGCCAGCACCTTGACTAGGGAAGATACCTCAATCAGATGACTCAGCATACAGTTTGACAGACAGGAATAATCCAATTACATCAGATATGCTTCTGCTGAAGACTTAATAGGAGATGCTAGCTTTCACAGGACAAACTCAATGAAAACTAGTAAAACACAAAGACCTAAGTGATATGGGAACTATAATTTAGTTTCCAATTTCTATAGATAAAATATTATGTAGAGGAACAGTACAAAATGTGTAAAGGTGAGAAATGAGGATCGAAAAAGGATCACTGTCCTAAATAATGAGCAGCTGAGATGTATGACTTTCTAGAATTATAGAGACAAATTCTGTTTTGTGTGGCACCCCAACTAAGGCTATAATTTGCCCCATAATTTGTCTCTGTAAAATACTGACTGAGTAAGACAGTTTTGTTACAGAATTTATGGCAAGCCACAAAAATTCAACCTATGCAATCTATTTTATAGATACAGATATTTAGGGCCAAATTTTGTAACTTCATTGAAAGCAATGGTGTTGCATTGGTGTAAGTGGGAGCAGAGTTTGGTGCCAAAACTTTAAAATTTTCAGCAAAACACATTTTCCTTTAGTAGCTATTTCTTACCTATCTTGGGACACAGTTGGGCGTGAAGGAATTTGCAGCGGAGTCAGTGCCTCATTAGACTCTAAGGTTTTTGATAATATGTCTGTTCCCTCCCTTTCTCTATAGTAGTATGGCAGGCCGTGTAACAGTTCCATGCTTCATATTTGTGCGTTGAGGTCTGCAGGGAAGCTACATGGATAAAAGATTAAATCATCAAAAGAATTAGTCAGTCCATCTGGATACAGTCTGAGCAAGTAACATGGGTAGCTTCTGCTGAACTCTTATACCTTTCAGCGAGGAAACAGTGGCCACTTTGATACTGTAACTGATCCCTTGTATCAGATTATAATGTAAAACAAGAACAAAAAGATTGTTTATAGACAGAGGTATAGCACTATGGCTTTATTCAACTAATGAACAATAGCTAGAAATACATTTTCACCAAATGGCAGGGAAAAGAAAATCTTCCCATGGAATATGGACTGAAAAGATACAGTCGTTATTTTTCACTTTTACTCTTAAAATCCAAAGTGTTGTTTGCTGTGTATAGACATTAATGATCCCATGACACATTTCACAACAGGAGTTTGCTCCCCTGCCAAGCGTTTCCTCCTATTACTTCTGTGCAATGTGCTGAGTGGAAGGCATTTTGCACCCTGCATTTCAGTGATGCTGAACATACCTTATAGATCGGGGTCGGCAATCTTTCAAAAGTGGCATGACGAGTCTTCATTTATTCACTCTAATTTAAGGTTTTGCGTGCCAGTAATACATTTTAACGTTTTTAGAAGGTCAATTTCTCTAAGTCTATAATATATAACTAAACTATTGTTGTATGTAAAGTAAATAAGGTTTTAAAATGTTTAAGAAGCTTCATTTAAAATTGAATTAAAATGCAGAGCCCCCTGGAACGGTGGCCAGGACCTAGGCAGTGTGAGTGCCACTGAAAATCAACTCTCATGCTGCTTTTGGCTCGCTTGCCATAGGTTGCCTACCCCAGTATAGACTATAGAGCATGGAAAGCACTTTGGGATGAAAGGTGATGTTACAGAATACATACAGGATTCTCCACTGCCTAGAACCTTGTGCAGTCATTTACAGAGAGAAAAGCACTATGACACTAATTTCATAGGAGCAACTCAGGCATGCAGGAGAAAATGGCAGGAAGCAAGCACTTGTGCTTCCCAGCTCCAATGAAGCTCCTGTGGCTCACAGAGCAGAAATCCCCTCTGAAAACCAACAAGTCCTTCCCCCCTTTCTGCATCATAAACTACATGAGTGTCCTCTCCCCACCTGGAGTCTACTGCTCCTGGCAGAATCCTCATGCCTCTCAAAAGATCCCCTCTCTCCTGATGTTCCCATGCCCTTTAACCCAAGACCAATGCCAGGGTGGAGGTACTCAGCAGAAGTTCAAAAGGACAAGATGGAGGAAGCTCTAGCATTCCCTCCCTTCTCCACCTTATGAGCCCTCCCCCCAACTAACAGAAGGTTCATTGGGTGCAGAAGGCTGGGAGACACTAGTGTTTCCCCCAGGGCCGTCCTCAGGCATAGGCAGAATACGCAGATGCGTAGGGCCTCACTCTGCCTGGGGGCACCACTCTGCAGGCAGCCCAGACAGACAGGAAGTCGTGGAGCATGTAAGAGCAGGGCTGCTGGGTCCTAGAGAGAGCAGAATGCTGCACAGTCTGAGGGAGGGGATTGGCTGCTGGGGTCTCTGGGAAGGGGAGGGGGTAAGGGTTGGGGAAGGAGCTCACCTGTGAGTGTGACTCTTTCCCCCCGGCTGAGGTGAGGTGAGGCAGGCTCTGTGGCTCTGGAACCAGTATCCTTTGTTGTCCCCCATAACATCCATTCTTTCCCCAACCTGCTCCCCAATGCTGCCCACTCTTCTCCCTTACGCCCCAGGAGCTCCTCTCTCTCTCCCCCCATCCCGCTCCGTCAGGGCTGGGTTGGGTGCGGGTGTTGGGGGCATAGGTGAGGGGAGGAGGCTGGCTGAGCCTGCCTTGCTGAGACATGAAAGTGAAGTAATCACCCTTCCTCGGCGTCCGCTGAGGATTGGATTGTCACACATGGGCGATTCGTAATTGGCTGGGGGTGCCATGATGGTGTGGAAATAATGCGGATAGGTGATTGGGGTACAGTTATATCAGATATCCCGTAATTTATATTGCGTCCCAATTTTGGGCCTGTATTTCGGTATAAGGCTTCCTTTTACCCCCCCCCCCCCATCCCTGTCCTGAGTTTTTTTTTATTTTTTTTTTCACATTTCTGTCTGGTCACTCTAGGTGGGGTAAATGGGTGCCTCATATAGAACAAATCCCAAATATCAGGACTGCTCCTATAAATCAGTGCATCTGGGTCTGGGCCACCCTAGCTGGGGAGCGCCTCTCCAAGGGCTGGCAGGCTGCCAGAGATCCATCTCTCGGGGGGAGCTGACACAGCGTAATGTAAAAATTACAGGGCAGGATTGAGTTGGCTGTGGTTCCAATGGGTTTTGCCCCGTCCTTTAGAGATCAGATGCTGTGCTAACTTCACCTGGTCCGTTAAGGCTGGTGGTGGTGCCATCGGCGTTGTGATGTGACCTGAGGGTTTGCGCTGCTGTTGCCACTCTTGCACCCAGAGCGTTGGATTTTGTCGGTCCTGCTGTTTTTTTCCACCTTCTCCTCCTCACTGGCAGCTGTTTGACAGCATAGGCTGGGGGTTGTAGCCAGCCATGATAAGTCAGTACTCGATGTTGCATTTTAGATTGATTATTTAACGGACTTGGTTTGCAACATTCTTGCTATAAATCCTGAATCCCATTTCAATATTGTTTTTTTAAAAATTCAAGTATCTTTAGCCAAAACAGAATAATTAAGTGTGACAGTGATTTAGTGACAGTGTTTGGTTATCGAGTCGTGGGGTTTTGGCCGTTTCATCGAGGAAACAAAATATGTTACTGACTTTTCTTAGCCCTGTTACTGCTAAATCGAAGCCCTCGCAACAACTGTTAATATGCTCATCTCGCTTACTAATCGTCGTATAGAGCAGGTCGCGCATACCGGATTGGCAACACTGTGCTCAAAGGTGCACTATTGCGAGTGATTTCGGGTTTGATGGCAGCTGCAAGCGACCTGAGGCGTTAGCGCTCAGGCCCGCCACTGTTCGGGGTTTCCGGTTCATTGCTGTCTCCCTCACTTTCCGGCACCCAGAGCCCGACTACCGGCCCCTTTCTCTAGCACCCACTATCGGCCTGGGGCCCAGAAATCCCTGGGCTGCAGCGGCTGCGTCTTCTGCAGCAGGCCAGACCGACTGCTGAGACCCCTCGGCTGAGCCACTCTCAAGTCCACTGTTCGGCATGGGTTCCCTCTCACTCAGCTGCAGCGGGCATGATGGGGAACTAATTTCAACCTAAATAGGAAAACAGGCAACTAAATGACAAGTGCCAGTAGCTTAGGCAGTTGTGGGCTTGGCCCTTCTGTTCTTAGAGCTTAAGGTGTGGTGGTCTTGAGCTGTCGGGTCGGCACGGGTCAGGTATTTGTGAGGTGTCGGGACAAATTAGGGACTCCGGTTGCGATGCCGTTGTTTCTCTCCCCTCATGGGGTCTGTCGGGGAAAGGATGGGTCCCCGTTAGTGAGGCAGACTAGTGACTGGGAGTCCCGGGTCGGGCTCTGATCCCCAATCCTTTTTCAGTTTGCGCGGGCGCCAGTATTTAGGATCCCGTGGTGCGTGTATCACGGTCTGCCCGAATTGATGCCAATCTTGCGTCCGCCCTCGCGCCTAGTTAAGTGGGTGCATGAGCGCCCCCCCCCCCTTGCGGATCGCGTTGGATACTGATCACCCCGACATAATAACGTACAAAAATTGAAGTTGTTGCCCGAAATCAGTGGATGGACATTTGTCCAGTTTTCACCAGAACACCGCGCGTCGTATTTCTACTACATTCTACAGCATTAGGAGACGGGTTCTTTCAAATACTAAAGCTCATTATAAAAATTAATTCTGTTTCACAATGAGTCGGTAGTGAACACTTTGATCTCGCTAATTCTTGCATTCGATACATCATCCACTTTGTCGTATTGTCATTATGATTGCATTATTCTGATTTGAGCCTAAAATATAGCCAGAAGTATTGTGTGTTTTAATTAAAAACTATCCGTCTTTTTCTATACCTTTCTTCATACGGAAGTATTTCAATAAAATGTGTACAAATTTAAAAACATGATTTATTTGCATCATCTGTGTCTAATATCAGAGTTTTGTCTTAAGTGTGTTATTCTTTTAGTGCTAGTCCATCAGCATTACAGTGTGCTTAATTAAGTTAAACTGGTTTTAATAACATGCATGTGGCAAGTTTTCCAGTACTGTAAGCTTATGTTTGTGTTGCTAAGAGCAAGACAGGCACGGGGGCACCAGTTTAATAATCTTGCCTAGGGCACCATAAGTCCTAAGGATGGCCCTGGTTTCCCCTCTTCCACCTTCTGCACACCTAAACTCTGCCAAACACACTTTCCCCATCTGCACCCTATGCTCTTGGAAGCCCCCCAACCACTGGATGTGCGGTTCACAAGGGGAGAAGGCATCTGAAAGGGGACATGGGGAGGAGAGAGGATATATGCAGAGTATGAGAACTTGAGGGAGACCATATCTCTAGGTGGGGATCAGAGAAGTTGGGGCTATGGCAGACATGAGGGGAAGTGAGTGTTTCTTGCTATGCGGAATGGGGGAACTCTGGGGAGCAGAGGGATCCAGGCTGGAAAGGAGCAGCTCAGGCACAAGGGGAGAGGACATGGGGGTTGGAAAGCAGAAGAGTTTCTTCACCTTCTCCACCCATTATCAGAAGGAACTTCTGCTGGTGAATATAGCAGGAGCTTTGCATGTTACATAAGACACGTATGCGCTGCTTCCCCATCTTCTCTAGCAACACTGTGCTGCTCCTCAGCTGTTCAACTGTGCTCTTTGTACCCCAGGAATGTTCTACCTTCTTACTCTATCACACTCCTAGGGCTCACGGGACAAGCATAAGACCCCAGGGAGACTTTGTGGGGTTCCTGGAAATGTTAGAAGGCTCTGCAGAGGCACTTATCCAGGCAATGCCATAGTGCTGCACACCTCCTAAGCTCCACAGGAGATGGACTGCTCTCCTAAGGAAGCGTACATTAGTAGGGCTGCCCAACTCAGATGTCAGGAATTCACAAAGAAGTGCGGGGGGAAGAGATCCCTTAAACTTTGCTCCTCGCTTGTATGTGTACTGTACAAATTCCTGATTAGACATACAGGGTACTGAAGGCAATCATTCATCACCCTTCTTTAAGGGCCAATTCTTCTGAGCTGCTGAAGGCGCTGAGTATCTGACAGGATTAGGCTCTGACTCCATATAGTAACCAATCAACCAAGGGTCACTAGACACAGAGCTAGCTGTCTCTGCCCAAACAATACTATCAGAGAACATACAGGAAAAAGAGTAATATTTCGTGCTCAAATCATCATGCTTACTGAGATGTGTGTGAGATGAATTACTAAACCTGTGTTCTATGACCCCCATTTTTGATACTCTATATGTAACACAGGGGGAATATGTTACACTGGTATTGTTGGGGGCAGTTAGGATGCCTGGTTTGAGAGGTGCAATTGTAACTGCATTTTCTGATTTTCTCCTCTTTCAGAGGTTTTAACACTAATGTTCTTGAAAAGCAATATGCATTCACACCACAGACATATGTCTACCAACCTAAACTTCAATTTAACAAGGGTTATTGTGGGGTTTATTTTTATCAACATGTCCTCTCTTATTTCAGCATTACTGGAAGTTAATGAGAACCAAATATTTCACTCTTCTTTGTGAAAAACATTAGTGCTTCTCATGTGTCTAGACAACTTTTACAATATATTATTTTTGTCTGTCTTATGGACTAGATATATAGTATAAGAACTGCCACATCAGATTCATAGTTTGAGATCTTTCTTCAGATGGTAGCAGATATGGTAAGCTTCAAAGAAAAGCTGAAAAAAATTCTCCTGTAATACATGTAGGGAGTGCTTGGTGTGCAGACTGATTTGGTGTGTGCACTTCTGTTTAGCATTCATGCATGAGGACCTACTTGACTACTACTGTGAGTGACCCCACGTTGAAACATGAGATTCATTACTACCACTTTGCAAAGGAACCAATGATCATAGTTACAGAGTCCTTGTTGCTTTGAAATTTGCAAAGAGGTGAGAAACAGGGGCCTGATTCTCCTCCAATACTGGTGCAACAAGTCTGTAATGATCAGGTAAAAGTTTCTGAGTCTGAATTACCGTTGGGGGAAAAATCTGGTCCCCACTTACTAGAAATGGACCCTAGCTCTACCACTCAGTGTGTCTAACCCCCATGTCTTTTCTGGGGAACTGTATGAAGTGTACTTACGTGCCTCGCACGGGCTACCACATGCTCACTTCTCCCCACTGTGAAGACTGGTCACTCACAACCTTACTATACGCAGGCTCGTGCTACCATGCCCCACCCTGCGCTACACTCAGCCTGGGCTCCGTGACTGACAGTCCCACAGCAACAGCCCATAGCACCCGGCCCCTAGATCGTTAGCCCCGCCCAGCCTCTTACCCGAATCAAAAGCACCAGCCCCATTCCCACTTCCCCCACCCCTCGTCGTGCGGCCTCAGGTCCCCGGCACCGAGCCCGCCACCTGGCAGGCTGGAAACCTCAGCAGCACCCGCTGTGACGCACCATCCTTGGGACCCATTCGGCTCACAGGCGTCAGAGCCCGCCCAGCCGGCCCGCCCCCTCAACTCTCCCAGAACCCGCCTTCCCTAGTGGAAGAATCCAATCAGATTTCAACGCGGTGAGCCACTACGGCCAATCAGAATCAAAGATTTGTTATTGACGGGCAGGCAAGGAACCCGGCGAGAAAGCGGGAAGCTGGTACTCAGTCCCATGTCACTCGCTGAGGAGCGGGGGCGGTAACCCGGGAGTGCACCTCAATAATAGCGCGTGATGGAATTAGCATCACGCTCCCGCCCACAGAGGGGGAATCCCCGTCTGACTCCTCCAGGCTCCATTGTCCATGGGAAATCCAACCCCAGCAGGGCAGCTGCCCCGTCCCCCAGGCCCTATTGTCCCTGGGGAACCCAACAGCACTCAGTGTCTTCCCAAGGCCCTGTTGTCCCTGGGAAAATCCCCCTACACTCAATGTCCCCCCCAAGGTCCTATTGTCCCTGAGGAAATTCCCTAACAGTTTCCTCCCAAGGCCCTATTGTCTCTGTCCCTAATTAGGCAGGACAGATCCAAAAGGTACATTTCAAGTCCTGGTTCTGGGGGCTGAATGACTCTGGAACAGCAAATGTCCCAAATTCCCTGCAGTGCCACTCTGCAGGTGCCTGAGGCTCAGGGGCGGTGCCAGCCTTTTGCTGTTGGGGGTGAGGTGTGCCTTAGGTCCCCCCTTGCCATGAGGCCCCACCCCATGCTCCTCCTCTTCCCTCCAAGACATTAACCCTGGCCCAGCCAGAAGCTGGAGCTGGGCAGTAGAGAAAGCCGCCCAGGGAGCCAGGGCCACTGTGCGGATTCCCAGATTATTCACCTGCCCTAGGTGGCACGTCCTGGGGGCTGGGGACACTGGCCGGGGGCTGCTCTTGGGTACCCTGGCCTTCCACTCAGGGCAGGTGGAGGGTCTGAGATGCCACACAGCAGCCCAAGCTCCTGGGTGGCTCTTAGCAAGGCCTGGCTCCATCATCCAGCCTGGCCTGGGGTCAGGATTTTGGAGGAAGAGGAGGGACTGGGGATGAGGCTATGGAGGGGGTTGGGGCTGCTGCTTGTGTCTTGCTTATCCGTTTGGAAAGGTGGTCACCTTAAGAGAACCCACCGTCAACATTCACAGGATTCCCAAAGGCCCTATTGTTCCTGGGGAATCTCCAACACTAACAGGGACCCTCGAAGTCCTGTTGTCTATAGGAAGTCCTCTAACACTCACAGTTTCCCCCAAGGTTCTATTCTCTATGGGGAAGCCCACAACACTCACAGTCCTGTTGTCTATGGCAGTGGTTTTCAACCTGTGGCCTTCAGACCCCTTGGGGTCTGTAGACTGTCTAAGATTTCCAAAGAGGTCTGCACCATTTGAAATTTTTTAGGAGTCTGCAAATGAAAAAAGGTAGAAAAACACTGGTCTTCTGGTGCCCCCTCACACACAGGGTCTCAAGGCCTGTTGTCCATGGGGAATCCTTCTCCCCCACACATATACACTGGGTCCCACCAAGGCCCTATTGTCCAACAGGGGCAGCAGGGTCCCTTCCAAATCCCCATTATCTGGGAGGAAATCTCTGGCTGGGGGCAGCAGCCCCCACTCCCAAGCCTCTCTAGTCCATGGGGAATTCTCAGCAAGAGGAATTGGGCCTCAATCCCAGAATCTATGTAGAAGCCCCAGTAGGGAACAGCACAGTCTCTACCCCCTATGGTGGGGCCAAAGGACCTTTCACATTCCCCTTTTCTCTCTGCTCCCCCATTCCCTCCCCCCAGATTCTCATTCCTGTTGCTGAAGACCTCCCCCATTTACAATATTGCCAACCCCAAGGGTTCAAAAATCATGCCAGGCTCTGCAAATCATGAGATTGGCCTAAAATTTTATGAGATCTTAAAAAAATAATGTTCGGTGCTTTATATTTACCTTCTGGCATTGCACATGAGTCACATGACCTCTCTGCAACTAGGTGGACTAGAAGGTTACTTTTTTTGTTACAATGAAGGCTGAGATTTCCACTTAACAACCTTCCTCCAGGAGCTGGGACTTCACAAAATCACCTAACGTTGTGAGACTTACGATAAAATCACAAGAGTTAACAACAACTGTTTTAGCTCAAGTATCAGAGGGGTAGCCTGTCATAAACAGATAGCTAAGGGTTAATGTTTCTTTTACCTGTAAAGGGTTAACAAAGGGAACAAAACACTTGACCAGAGGACCAATCAGGAAACCGGATTTTTCAAAGTGAGGGAGGGAACTTCTGGGTGTGTTTGGCTTTGTTCGCTCTGTTTTGTTTTCTCTCGGCTATGAGGGAAGAGAGGGAAAGACGCTTTTTTTTCTATCATCAAAGCTTCTTTCTGTCACTTTCTGTTCCCAAGTTGTCCGTAGTGAAAAGGTAGCAAGACAATTAGGCTTTTATTATGATTTGTTTTTGTATTTACCATTTGTGTGAACTTGCTGGAATTGGGTTTAAATTGGATATTCTTTTTGAATCAGACTGTTTATTCATGATTTATTATAAGCATACCCTGTAATTGCTCTCTTTGAAGCGAGTTTCTAATATTCTGATTGGGTCTTATTCGTTCCTTTTTGCTTTTATTAATAATAAGTTTCTTATTTTAAGATAGACTTTAGTTTGGAGAGTTTCTCTCTTGGGTAGCATAAGGAACAGAGGGGAGGGATTGCTCTGTGTGTAGATCTACCGGAGGTAAAGCTCGGCAGCAGCCAAGGAGAGTATGGTGGAGGGGGGACAAGAGCGCGATTAGGATCATCTCTGTTTCCTTGTATTTGGGGTTTGTCTACTTTGTGGAATAAGGAGACATGCTTCTGGTTATTCGTGAAAATGAGTTAAAAGAGATTGCACCTCAGTCAGTCCTCTAGGGAGGTTTCATTGCCCGACGAGAAAAGTCTGGGTGGAGCGAGAGGGAGGGGGAACGGTAAGTGGACGGATAGTTTTCTCAATTACACAGCACGGGCACGTACCCGTCATTTTTTCCCACTACCGAGCCTATCTGCGAGTCAATCCTCATGGCGGGAACGGTCGCTATCTTAGCTGCAGGCGGCCAAAGATAGTCATGAGCTTGGTCGGTGCAAGAACGCCCACGTGCCTGTAACAGGGTTGGTTCTACAGGATGGGCGGGCTGGTGAATCACGCTTGTTTGCGGCCCTTGGGCCTGGTTGCCGGATGTGATCTGAGCACATCATCTGAATCTGATTGCACAAGCTAAGGTGATGATCATAACCCCCCAGGGAAAGGATTGGGGAGACCCGGGAGAGTTGATCAGGTACTCCGAATCCTGATTGGTGGCAGCGAGATCAGATCCAAGCTGGTAATAAGCTTGGGGGAGGTTCATGCTAAGCACCCAGATTTTGGACGCTAAGGTCCAGATTTGGGACAGGAGGCTTATGACATAGCCGTGTTAGTCTGGATCTGTAAAAGCAGCAAAGAGTCCTGTGGCACCTTATAGACTAACAGACATATTGGAGCATAAGCTTTTGTGGGTGAATACCCGCTTCGTCAGACGCAGCTTATGCTCCAATACTTCTGTTAGCCTATAAGGTGCCACAGGACTCTTTTTCACTGTATTAGCTCAGTGTAAAGTAATACTCCAAACCAACTCCTTTGCCTAATATTAACTCCCACCTTGTCCACCCATTCTGAGTCACTGTGCACCTGTTTCTTGCTCTCCCCCAACCTCTGAAATCTTGGGGAAATCTGGTATTGTAAAACACCCAGTCTACCTAGTGGGGATGAAACTAGTTTTTTCCCCAGCTCCTGGCAGTTTCTAGTGACTTTAGAGAGGAGGATAGTAGCTTAGGGTTAGGCTATTGGGCAACGGAATGGGGCAAAACTGTAAACTCAAGCCTACCTTTTGGCTCAGTGCAGTATCCTGTGAGCATATTCTGGCCTGCATTCAGGGTAGGCTCTGATGTCACAATGACAGATGATTGCAGTTTTTGGATATATAATATAGTACAGCTTGTGATGTAGACAGCATCACAGTACCAGCCCCTGCAGTTTGAAGAAGTATGTGTTGCAGCAGTCTTTCTGTAGGTGGTTACTAGTATCCTCAGGATCTGGAGAGAAGAATGTAAAGGAAGGGGTAGCTGATGACCTGCTCCACTTCTCGTGAGACAGTAGAAGTTATGATGTTTGAACAAAATGAAAGCATCGAGTGGACAGACCTGGTGCTAACTGTGATTAGCAGTTAGTGTAGATCAAAACAAAATCATGTTCATTACAAAATTCTACCATGTTTGAACATGACTGAAGAATCAAATGAGCTGACACAAGGCGATTCTTCACAAATGGAATCAGGTACACAACAATAGGCAAGCTCCAAGACAGTAAGATTTCTGATAAGCATAATTAGCCCGGCCCCAGAAACAGCAGTGTCCTTTCCTTCTGCCTACTACAGGAATCTTATGCCATCCTCTGAAGGATCGTGTGTTAGCCACTGTCAGAGACAGGATACTGGACTAGATGGGCCCTGTGTCTGATCCAGTATGGCAATTTCCTATGCTTGGCAGAACGCCAGTGGTCTCTTGATCTGCTTTACTTGTTTTCTTCAATATTTGTCTTGTTGGAGTTGAAGAACCAGTAGCCGGTTCACTTCACTTTGTGGAACATTGTATTACTTTTCACCTGGATGGATTGGTGAACTACATTATAATGTTTACTTGATAGTGAATGCTGTAGTTAAAGTTACTTGAGACTTTCATTATATATTCCCACAATTCACATTACTTACTTTCTGAAAAGTCCTTATTTGTAGTGCCAATTTTCCATGCTTCCTCTGAGCCTAAAGGTAAACTTGTAGAAAGTTGGAGCAAAATCTCTTCACCCATTTTTCATTATACAGTGTTGAAAAACCATGCTTTTTCTACTATAAAGAGATTAAAAGAGGTTTAGACTTGATATTTAAGATATTAAGTATATAAACCGTACCATTTGTTTTTGTAATGTGCATGTTATTTTGAAAAAATACACCCAGATTGTGCTCACTTCGCCGCTCCCCGATCCGCATATAAACAAGATCCTCCACATGTGGATCTCCCCAACTCCTGCACAGAAGTGGGGGTGCAGCTGCCTCCATGACTCCAACCCCTGAAGAGACCCTAAGGTCTCTTCAGGGATTATCAATCTTCTCATAGACTCATAAACTCATAGACTTTAAGGTCAGAAGGGACCATTATGATCATATAGTCTGACCTCCTGCACAATGCAGGCCACAGAATCTCACCCATCTTCTGGGGGATGTAACTCCTCAGGAGTCAGGTCCAGGGGAGAACTGAGCAGGGCCAAGGGAATACACATCATTCCCATGCCCACAGAGAATTCCCAGAAAAGATAGCACAATCCAGAGCTCCCAGGGAAAACTCCAGCTAGGTAAGACTCTGGTAGTGGTCCTCCAGTGGAGGAATGTTACCTGGGGGTGCCAGGGTCAATCAGTCTCTAGAGTCCCATAGATCTCTAGGTTTGTCGGTGAGCACTGTCTGGAACCTCTTCTAGGGAATGAATGGATGATGTGAGGCACTGCTACAAAGAGATTTGTGAGGACTGCAGATACATTTCTTAACCTACTCTAAAACAAGCTTCACTATTGTTTAGAGTAAAAAATTTGTTCTCCTCACAGGATTTTTCTATTGGATTGTTATTTCAGGGGAAAGGTTTGCCTGCCCATAAATGACCCTGGGGTTCAGCTCCTCAGATCCCCTTCTGCACTGCTCCCTGGCCCCCTTGGACTTCATCAACTTTCCTGGCAGCACAACAATGGTGGTTATTCTCTGCTAGATTGGCAAAGGAATGCTGCCACAGAGAACACTGGCTCATGCCATCCCCAGGGAAAAATCAATCCTTTGTAGGTCTTCCCAGGATTGTGGGGAAAAGATTTTGATGCTACCTCATTCTGGGCCTCACCTTTCAGATCTGCTGTTTTTTGCCATCTCAACCATCTCTGCTTCCAACTTCTTCATGTGGGCACCAGTGATACTGCCAAAAATGACCTTGTCACTGCAGACAAGGCCATCCTGCAACAAAAAAACTTCAGGACCAGACTTCAAAGAGAAACTGCTGAGCTTCAGTTCATCTGCAAATTTGACACCATCAGCTCTGGACTAAACAAAGACTCTGAATGGCTTGCCAATTACAGAACCAGTTTCTCCTCCCTTGGTTTTCACAACACCTCTACTGCTAGAACAGGACCTCATCCTCCCTGATTGAACTAACCTCGTTATCTCTAGCTTGCTTGCTAGCATATATATACCTGCCCCTGGAAATTTCCACTACCTGTGCATCTGACGAAGTGGGTATTCACCCACGAAAGCTCACGCTCCAAAACGTCGTATGGAGTGGAAATCCATCAACCTCATGAAGAAACTTGCACAAATACAGACAGATATCATCTTCCTTTCCAAATGCAAACGGATGGACATCATACCAAATGGACTAAAGGTAAAAAAATCCACTGCTATCTACATACTACACAGACCACAGTGAGAGATTATGCCATACACTATCAAAGAAACTGAGGAACCACCTGATCAGCATCCTATACAGCAAACAGGAAAACATCAAAAAAGAGCTCTCCAACCTGGAGACTTTCATTAATAACCAAACTTCCATAAAACGGACTTCACTAAAATAAGACAGGAGATCTACAGCACTCACTTCACCTCTCTACAAAGGAAAAAGGACTGTAAGCTGTCTAAACTCCTACCTGCCACATGGGGACACAACCGTGGTACCCCTAACCCACCCAGCAATATCGTCAATCTATCCAACTACACACTCAGCCCAGAAGAAAAGTCTGTCCTATCTCGGGGACTCTCTTTCTGCCCTGCCACCCCCACCAACATGATACAGTTCTGTGGCGATCTGAAGCCTACTTTCGCCGTCTACGACTCAAAGAATACTTCCAGGACAACACTGAACAGTGCACTGATACACAGGTACCCTCCCACCAACAGCACAAGAAGAAGAACTCCACATGGACTCCTCCTGAGGGTCGAAATGACAGTCTGGACCTATACATTGAATGCTTCCGCCGACGTGCACAGGCAGAAATCGTGGAAAAACAACACCGCTTGCCTCATAACCTAAGTCGTGCAGAACGCGCAATGCCATCCACAGCCTCAGAAACCACCCTGACATTATCATCAAAGAGGCTGATAAAGGAGGTGCTGTTGTCATCATGAACAGGTCTGACTACCAAAAGGAGGCCGCCAGACAACTCTCCAATACCAAATTCTACAGGCCACTTCCCTCAGATCCCACTGAGGAATACACTAAGAACTGCACCATCTACTCAGGACACTCCCTACACTAACACCGGAACAAATCAGCATACCCTTAGAGCCCCGACCAGGGTTATTCTATCTACTACCCAAGATCCACAAACCCGGAAATCCTGGACGCCCCATCATCTCGGGCATTGGCACTCTCACTGAAGGACTGTCTGGATATGTGGACTCTCTACTCAGACCCTATGCCACCAGCACTCCCAGCTATCTCCGTGACACCACTGATTTCCTGAGGAAACTACAATGCATTGGTCACCTCCCAGAAAACACCATCCTAGCCACCATGGATGTAGAGGCTCTCTACACAAACATCCCACACACAGATGGAATACAAGCTGTCAGGAACAGTATCCCTGATGATGCCACAGCACAACTGGCTGCTGAGCTCTGTGCCTTTATACTCACACACAACTATTTCAAGTTTGATGACAATATATATCTCCAGATCAGTGGCACTGCTATGGGCACCCGCATGGCCCCACAATATGCCAATATTTTTATGGCTGACCTGGAACAACGCTTCCTCAGCTCTCGTCCACTCACGCCCCTTCTCTACCTACGCTACATTGATGACATCTTCATCATCTGGACCCATGGGAAGGAGACTCTAGAAAAAATTCCACCACGATTTCAACAACTTCCACCCCACCATCAACCTCAGCCTGGACCAATCTACACGGGAGGTCCACTTTCTAGACACCACGGTGCAAATAAGTGATGGTCACATTAACACCACCCTATATCGAAAACCTACCGACCGCTATGCCTACCTTCATGCCTCCAGCTTCCATCCCGGGCACATCACACGATCCATTGTCTACAGCCAAGCACTGAGGTACAACCGCATCTGCTCTACCCCTCAGACAGAGACCAACACCTACAAAATCTCCACCAAGCATTCTCAAACTACAATACCCGCACGAGGAAATTAGGAAACAGATCAACAGAGCCAGACGTGTACCCAGAAGCCTCCTACTGCAAGACAAACCCAAGAAAGAAACCAACAGGACTCCACTGGCCATCACATACAGCCCCCAGCTAAAACCCCTCCAACGCATCATCAGGGATCTACAACCCCATCCTGGACAATGATCCCACACTTTCACAGGTCTTGGGTGGCAGGCCAATCCTTGCCCACAGACAACCTGCCAACCTGAAACGTATTCTCACCAGCAACTGCACACTTACCATAGTAACTCTAGCTCAGGAACCAATCCATGCAACAAACCTCGATGCCAACTCTGCCCACATATCTACACCAGCGACACCATCACAGGACCTAACCAGATCAGCCATACCATCACTGGTTCATTCACCTGCACGTCCACCAATGTAATATACGCCATCATATGCCAGCAATGCCCCTCTGTGCTGCTATGTACATCGGCCAAACTGGACAGTCACTACGGAAAAGGATAAATGGACACACAAATCAGATATCAGGAATGGCAATATACAAAAACCTGTAGGAGAGCACTTCACCTCCCTGGCCACACTATAGCAGACCTTAAGGTGGCCATCCTGCAGCAAAAAACTTCAGGACCAGACTTCAAAGAGAAACTGCTGAGCTTCAGTTCATCTGCAAATTTGACACCATCAGCTCTGGACTAAACAAAGACTGTGAATGGCTTGCCAATTACAGAACCAGTTTCTCCTCCCTTTAGAACAGGGCCTCATCCTCCCTGATTGAACTAACCCTGTTGTCTCTAGCTTGCTTGCTAGCATATATATACCTGCCCCTGGAAATTTCCACTACCTGTGTCTGACGAAGTGGGTATTCACCCACGAAAGCTCATGCTCCAAAACGTCTGTTAGTCTATAAGGTGCCACAGGATTCTCTGCTACTACTGCAGACTCTGTGGCTCTGGGAAGAAGGATAAAGGAGTTTGAGGCACAAATTGTGTTCTCGTCCATCCTTCCTGTTGAAGGAAAAGGTCCAAGGAGAGACCATTGCATTGTGGAAGTAAATGTGTGGTTGCACAGGTGGTGTTGGAGAGAGGGCTTTGGATTCTTCGACACTGGAATGTTGTTCCAGGAAGAAAGATTGCTAGAAAGAGATGGGATCCACCTAACGAAGAGAGGGAAGAGCATCTTCACAAGCAGGTTTGCTAACCTAGTGAGAAGGGCTTTAAACTAGATTCACTGGGGGATGCAGATCTAAACCCTTAGGTAAGTGGGGAAGTGAGATACCGGGAGGAAACACTAGGAGGAAGGTGCAACCAGGACGGCCTCCTGATTCATACTGAGAAAGTAGGGCAATCGACTAGTTATCTTAGGTGCCTGAACACGAATGCAAGAAGCCTGGGAAACAAGCAGGAAGAACTGGAAGTCCTAACACAGTCAAGAAACTGTGACTGGAATAACAGAGACTTGGTGGAGTAACTCACATGACTGGAGCACTGTTCAGGAAGGACAGGCAGGGTAGGAAAGGTGGAGGAGCTGCACTGTGTGTAAGAGAGCAGTATGATTGCTCAGAGCTCCACTATGAAACTGGAGAAAAGCCTGTTGAGAGTCTTTGGGTTAAGTTTAAAGGCAAGAGCAACAAGAGTGATGTCATGGTGGGCGATGAGGATAATGATGAAGTAGGGTTTCTTTGAATCACAGGCCCTGGTTCTCATAGGGGACTTCAATCACCCTGACATCTGCTGGGAGAGCAATACAGCAGTGCACAGACAATCCAGGAAGTTTTTGGAGAGTACTGGGGACAACTTCCCGGTGCAAGTGCTGGAGGAACCAACTAGCAGAGCTCTTCTTGACCTGCTGCTCAAAAACAGGGAAGAATTAGTAGGGGAAGCAAAAGTGGATGGGAACCTGGGAGGCAGTGACCATGAGATGGTCGCGTTCAGGATCCTAACAAAAGGAAGAAAGGAGAGCAGCAGAATATGGACCCTGGATTTCAGAAAAGCAGACTTTGACTCCCTCAGAGAACTGATGGGCAGGATCCCCTGGGCAGGATCAAAGCTAATATGAGGGGGAAAGGAGTCTAGGAGAGCTGGCTGTATTTTGAAGAAGCCTTATTGAGGGCACAGGAACAAACCATCCCAATGTGAAGAAAGAATAGCAAATATGGCAGGTGACCAGCTTGGCTTAACAGAGAAATCTTTGGTAAGCTTAAACACAAAAAAGAAGCTTACAAGAAATGGAAACTTGGACAGATGACCAGGGAAGAGAATAAAAGTAGTGCTCGAGCATGCAGGGGTGTAATCAGGAAGGCCAAAGCACAATTGAAGTTGCAGCTAGCAAGGGATGTGAAGGGTAACAAGAAGGTTTTCTACAGGTATGTTAGCAACAAGAAGAAGGTCAGGGAAAGTGTGGGACCTTTAATAAATGAAGGAGGCGACCTAGTGACAGATGATGTGGAAAAGGTTGAAGTACTCAATGCTTTTTTTGCCTAGGTCTTCACAGACAAGGTCAGTTCCTAGACTGCTGCACTGGGCAGCATATTATGGGGAGGAGGTGAGCAGCCCACAGTAGTGAAAGAATAGGTAAAGAACTATTTAGAAAAGCTGGACATGCACAAGTCCATGGGGCCATATGCAATGCATTCAAGACTGCTGAGGGAGTTGGCTGATGTGATTGCAGAGCCATTGGCCATTATCTTTGAAAAGTCATGGTGATCGGGGGAGGTCCTGGACATCTGGAAAAAGGCAAATATAGTGCCCATCTTTAAAAGAGGGAAGAAGGAGAATCCGGGGAACTACAGACCAGTCAGCCTCACCTCAGTTCCTGGAAAAATCATGAGGCAGGTCCTCAAGGAATCCATTTTGAAGCACTTAGAGGAGAGGAAGGTGGGCAGGAACAGTCAACATGGATTAACCAAGGGCAAGTCATGCCTGACCAACCTGATTGCCTTCTATGATGAGATAACTGGCTCTGTGGATATGGGGAAAGCGGTGGATCTGATATGCCTTGACTTTAGCAAAGCTTTTGATACGGTCTCCCACAGTATTCATTCCAGCAAGTTAAAGAAGTATGGATTGGATAAATGGACTATAAGGTGGACAGAAAGCAGGCTAGATCATCGGGCTTAACCGGTAGTGATCAATGACTCAATGTTTAGTTGGCATCTGGTATCAAGTGGAGTGCCCCAGGGGTTCGTCCTGGGGCCGATTTTGTTCAACATCTTCATTAATGATCTGGATGATGGGATGGATTGCAGCCTCAGCAAGTTAGCGGAGGACACTAAGCTATGGGGAGAGGTAGATATGCTGGAGATTAGGGATAGACCTGAGTCAGTAGGTCTGCATAGTGCAGTATGGATGCATTAGCACAGCTGTGAGACCTGGGTTCAGCAACTTTAAACCCTGCATGAATGGATGCCTGGTATCATAACAAATAGCCAGGCATGACCCCGCTTACGCTCCACTCCCAATCCTTCTCCAGCTTTTGGTTCTGCGGCTGCCTGTGCAGCCTGCTCACGGGGCGCTGGGGCCACACCGCCCACCTGCCCGGTGTTCTGGGGCTGGGGGTGTTGGGGTCACACCACCTGTCCTCCCGGCATGCAGGGCTTGGGCCACACTGCCCACCCTCCTGGTGTTCCAGGGCTGGGGCCGTGCTGCCCATCCTCCTGGCACTCCAGGGTAGGTGGGGCTGGGGGCACTAAGTGGAGGCTGGTGGCTGCAGTGGGGGGGCTCTGGGCTCCAGTGGGTGTCCCAGAAGGGGCGAGGCCATGGGCAGAAGGAGCAGGGCTGGGGGCTAGCCTCCTCAAGCCAGCAGTTCACACATCACCCATGCCTGCACAGGTTTGGAAACACCAAGTCCACAAGTTTGAGTTTCCAATGCAGAGGGTAGACATGCCCTAAGAAAACAGAAAGTGAACATACAAGCAAATGATTCAAGTTTTTAAACCCTGGGAAAGGTAGAGGCAAAACTGGCGATGAGGCAGCATTTTCAAAGAATATGAAAATTTGAGGATTTCTTCCACGCTATTCAAAAGAGTTGAGAAATCATGCCTTCCACATGGTTTTGAACCAGTGCTGAACAAACTGACAGCTGTACCACAGGCAGTGGGATTCCACAGCAACTTTTCCAGCTCTTATTTCCACTTAGGCTCACTCTGGGGCTTTCTCATTTGGGGATGTTCCATTCTTGTGGATTACTTTAGGGGATGTTTTCATCCTTCATCTCAGGGCTTTGCAACTTTTGTCTTCCCACAACCCAAAAACTGCTGCCAAATTGCTCCCCATACCAGGCACAACTCAGTGGAAAGGGGAAAAGAGTAGAGCAAAGAAAAGGCAAAACTATGACTCCAAAACCCCAGCAGAGCTGACTGACAGCTCTGGGCAGCGGGGAAGGAGGAGCCCCGTAAGGAGATGCTGCAGATTGCTCTGCCCGCAGCCCAAGAAGGCATTCTGCCTCTCTGTGCCATAATGCCTCCTAGTGGCTTCTCCACGTTCGTGTAGCACCACATCACCCCTTCCTATTGGCTCTGGGCTATTAGCATCATCTAGCCTGTAGTGCTGAAGTGAAGCAATCAGGAAAAAAATAAAGAGTCTTAGCAGATCTGAATGGCAAGTAGAATAGTCATCCAAGTAGCAATAACTCAGGCACCCGGGCAGATGTATCTTCTCAGGTCCCAGCCATTTCAAACTTGCCATTATCTAATGCAGAAAAGATCAAAGATTGCCAAGGAAGGAGAGGTGGCAGAAGTTAAATTGTCACCCACCCCGATTAAACTGAACGGGTTTAATGTGGCATAAGGTATGGAAATAGAAAAAAGCATGATCATTTCTCATCAAACAAAAGAATGTTTCTGTTACTTAGAAGGAAATGACCTAATGGGGGAAAAAAGTTTCTTAAATTAAAACGTATTTTGCAAACTCAGACTTATCCCCATGTGTGATAAAAGAAACAGGTGGATGTCAGGATTTACATGGGAAACTATTGAAGTGTCGTTATCCTGCTCTGGTGCTGATTTTTTGCTTTCTTTATGTGAAGAGAATCATACACACTTCAGTGTTCAAAAGGAAGCTGAAACAGACTGCTTTTTAGCTAGAATAGTGGGATTATTACACAAAGGTGATATACATTATTATACTTATGCCAGTGGCAAAAGATAGAAGATAGACAGCATTGCCGAATAATCTCTACAGGTATGTAGCCAAATACAGTGGTTCTTTAGCCTGTATTTTTTCAGTTCCAGGTTTTGGGAAATGGTTTTAAAGTGTAAGAAAGTAAAGAATAATATAACTAGACTTCATTTATGGCAAAGTCTTAAGATAGCCACTGTAAAAATAACTTTATATGTATTTGCATTTTCTTAAGTCAGGGGGCCTCCATCAGCAGTCTTCTATTCCAATCTAGAATATGGGGTGAAAATGTTTTAAAACAATACTTCATTCTGTCTGAAATAGTAACTGGATGCTTCAAAAGCATTTCTCATGTTTAAAAATAGTGCGACTTCTGCCCTCCTGTGACAGTAGACTAGTTTTGCAGATGGCCTGGAATCATGACTGCAAATGTCTGTATTAGATTTTATAATCACAAAGTCTTTTATTTTTCTCTGTGGAACAGACATAAAGAACTGTGTTCACAACCCACTCTGCTTTATAATTATTTGATTTTAGTACAAGCTTCTGGTATTTTATGTTATGAAAAAGGGAAATTAATTAAATAATTCAATACCATTTTCTTAACCTTACTATAAGAACACAGAGTCTGAAAGCATGAAGATTATATAAGAATAAATGGTTTGGGATAATTTTTTGTGGTCATTAACATAATTTTAGCTTGAATATCTATGCCCTACTGGACAATTTGCACAAAGGATAGGAGCAGCTTCTATGCTATCCTGTTTAATCATTCTTTAGTTTATTTAATGTAAAAACCTTTTCCTTTAGAAAAGATGTCCAGTATTAATGTTTGGAATACTAGGGCCTGATTCCTATCTTGCTTTTACACCAAGGACACTTCATTGATTCCAGTAGAGTTATTTTAGCTCTACCCATGTGTACAGGAAGAGTCAGTCCCATGCCATCTATTTATGTTAAAAAAATCATTAGCTGTAGCCTGATAGGCAGTTTTAAATGTATGGATTTATGCATAAAGTGAATCAGTCTTTCACACAAGACTTGCACATGGCTTGACTTTCAGAGCTTCTCAGCACCTGAAACCTCAACTAACATCAGTAAGGGCTGCAGCTGGTCATCACCTCAGCAGATCAGGCCTATTGAATATATTCATTGGGAAAGAGAGTGAAAGCAAAATTTTACAGAAATGGATGGCAGTGGTCACCTGAGGAACCCTAGGAAATACATGCTGACAACTGTTGCTGTTTTCTCCACCCTTTGTTTCCATGAAGCAGCTCTTCTCGAACACAGCACAAACTTCCAGCCAAGGCACAGATATTCAGCATTATCTGCATTCACACTTCTCTATTTCAAGACCCAAACAGGCCAAATTAAAGCCAGGTTTCACCACACTGAAGTACAATTTACCCTTGTTTCAGAGTAGCAGCCGTGTTAGTCTGTATCCGCAAAAAGAACAGGAGTACTTGTGGCACCTTAGAGACTAACAAATTTATTTCAGCATGAGCTTTCGTGAGCTTACAGCTCATCTTCAGATCATAGAATGGAACCACAGACAGGAGATATTTATACACACAGAGAACATGATAAAGGTGGAAAGTATGCATTCAACAGGACAGAGTTTAATCAATTGAGATGAGCTATCACAAGAGAAATAAAAACTTTTGAAGTGATAATTAAGATGACCATAGAAGGTGTGAGGAGAAACTTAGAGGAAATAGATTCAATTAGTGTAATGAACTCCAAACCAGTCCAGTCTCTGTTTGCCTGAGTTAATTGTATCTAATTGCATATTATTCGAGTTCAGCAGAAAGTTTTTTTGTTGCAAAATTAACAACCTTCAAGCTGTCACTGAGTGGTTAGAAGTGGTTGAAGTGTTTCTCCCACTGATTTTGAATGTATGATCCTGATGTCAGAATTGTGTTCCATTTATTCTTTTGCGTAGAGACTGTCCGGTTTGGCCAATGTACATTGCAGAGGGCATTGCTGGCATAATGAGGGCATATATCAACGTTGGTAGATGTGCAGGTGAACGAGCCCCTGATGTGGCTGATGTGATTAGGTCCTATGTGTGTCAACTTGAATAGATATGTGACAGAGCTGGCATCGGGCTTGGGTTGCACAGATAGGTTCCTGGGTTAGTGTTTATGTTGTATTGTTGTGTTTTAGTTGGCGGCTGTAGGTGATGGCTACGTAGCCGTTCTCGGTTTTTCTTTGTTGGGCCTCGTCCTGTATAGGTGGCTTCTGGCACTCTTCTGGCTCTGTCATCGCTTTTTTTATTCACAGCGTGGTATTGTATTCTTAAGAAGGCTACTACACATCGCGTAGGAGTGTTTACTCGTCTAGAGGGATTGGAGCAAAACGGTTGTACTTAGAGCTTGGCTGTAGACAATGGACCATGTGGGTGTCCTGGAGGAAGCTGGAGGGCATGTAGGGTACGGGTAAGCGGTCAGTGGTTTCCAGTATAGGGAGTGTTATGTGACCATCACTTTTAGCACAGTCAGTGTCTAGGAATGCCATCTTGTGTGGATTGGTCTAAGCTGAGGTTGATGGTGGATGGAAATTGTTACACGGTAGTCCTGAGGCTTCTTTTCCATAGTCCAGAGATGAAGTGTCATCAATGTAGCGCAAGGAGAGTAGGGGCGTTAGGGATGAAGATAAGGAAAGCATTGTTCTATAGTCCAGCCATAAGATGGTTTGACATATGTGGGCCATGTGCGGGCGTAACCCGTATGCAAGTGCTGGCTTTTGCACACAATAGCAGTACATCCACACACGACAGCGTCCATTTCCTAAGACAACACTGTGCAATAAAGCAATGGCACAATTAACCAACCACCCCCTATACGGAAACCCACGACCGCTTATACTACCTACATTGCCTCCAGCTTCATCCAGGACACACCCACAATCCATGTCTACAAGCCAAAGCTCTAAGAGATAAACCATAATCTGCTCCAACCCTCAGACAGACATGAAACCTACCAAGATCTCATCAAGCATTTTTCTTAAAAACTACAAATAGCCCACCTGCTGAAGCGAAAAAACCAGTTTAATTTGAAGAACCAGAAAATTTGAGTGCAGAAGCCATCTTACTACAGGACAGGCCGCAACAAAGAATAATACGTAGACTGCCAACTTAGGCCATCACCTACAGCCGCCCAACTAAAACCTCTCAGCGCATCATCAAGACTCTTACAACCTCTTTATCCTTTAAACGAGATCCCTCCACTCTCACAGATCTTTGGTGGAGACAGGCCAGTCCTTGCTTTACAGTCCACCTCCACCTGAAAGCAAAATACTCACAGCAACATGCAACACCATTCAACATAACACAACACCCAGGAACCTATCCTTGCCACAAAGGCCAATGCCAGCTCTGTCCTCATCTTATTCAAGTGAATCGAAACACCTCATAGGACCTAATCACAAATCAGCCATCGCCATCGAGGGGCTCGCTTTCACCTGCACAATCTACCACACGTTGATATATTGCCATCATGCTGCCAGCAATGCCCCTCTGAAGAGTACATTGGCCAAGCCGGACAAGTCTCATACGCAAAAGAATAAATGACACACAGAATCTGACATCTAGAAATCATAACATTCAAAACCGTGGAGACACTTCACCTCTCCTAACCACTCAGTGACAGACTGAAGGGTGCAATTTGCAACAAAACCAACTTCCAAAACAGACTCCAAAGAGAGACTGCTGAACTGAATGAATATGCAATTAGATACAATTAACTCAGGCTTAAACAGAGACTGGGAATGGTTGGGTCATTACACTAATTGAATCTATTTCCCTATGTTAAGTTTTCCTCACACTTTCTATGGGTCATCTTAATTATCACTTCAAAAGTTTTTTTCTCCTGCTGATGATAGCTTATC
Organism: Chelonoidis abingdonii; assembly: GCF_003597395.2. Classification (NCBI taxonomy): domain Eukaryota; kingdom Metazoa; phylum Chordata; order Testudines; family Testudinidae; genus Chelonoidis; species Chelonoidis abingdonii. The sequence continues at coordinate 65,600,104 of NC_133770.1, forward strand.
TCAATTGATTAAACTCTTCCTGTTGGTATGCATACTTCCACCTTTTCATGTTCTCTGTATGTATAAATATCTCCTGTCTGTGTGTTCCATTCTGTGCATCCGAAAGAGTGAGCTGTAGCTCACGAAAGCTCATGCTGAAATAAATTTGTTAGTCTCTAAGGTGCCACAAGTACTTCTGTTCAATTTACCCTTGGTGTATCTTCATTTTGGTTTAACTCATTTCTTCATATGCATCTAAATCGAATCGCTTTCTCTTGTAACACTACTGGCATTGGAAATCAGTGCCCAGTTTCATTTGAAATGCCCAACAGGAGAAATATCAGGGTTCCTTCTTGCATTTCTGGTGGCCTCTTATTTCCTATCAAAATTCCAGCACTCAGAATTTGATTAAAATCCCCAGTAGCGACTATGCATACACTTCAAAACACAGCTACAGCCAAAGTATAAGTCAGTACCAATCACATACTTTTATCTTATTTTTGATTCCCTTATCCTATTTTTTCTACTCCATGGTTCATGGGAAAACAGTCCCACTTCCCCTTTCAAATCAATATCTGTGTGTTAGTATTACAGTGTAGCTTAAGCTATGCACTTCTAGGAACCTTTTTAATCATCAGATGAAGGTGACACATTTATTTTCAGCAACCAAAGAAGAGGTATTTCTTATATCAGATGTTTTTAAAACACTTCTCTCTGCACTTGCTCATGAACTCCTGCAAATAAAACTCATCATCAGCTCAATTCAGCCCTACTGTGAGTGAGTGCCATTCTAAGGATACATTTGGTTCCATGTTGCTAAATCATTGCCTCCCTGAATTGCCAATACATTAGTCTACTACCCAAGTATTTCTTATTTTAAAACCCAAATCAGCTGTTCTATACCAGGGATAAAGGTGATGTGCTTACATCTGTAATGTGGTCCTTAGTAAGGTGAGATCAGGATGGTTATGGAGGAACCTCTGTAGTTAAATGTCAATCCTGTCACACGGTTTCTAGGTATTCCCCTGTTCCTGCTGCAGAATACTGTGGACTTGATCCAGAACTGCATTACTTCAGTTCTATGTTGGTGTGAGACCACTGATGTCACCCCTTCTGTGATTAAATTAATCACACTGTCTCTCCCCTGCATTATAGGGATCTGAAATTACCTTCCAGTTTTGGCTGAAACTTAGTAGCTCTGAGATGAAGCTCAAGGAGGAGGTTTTTCCTGGACATAGCATTTTCAGTCCTTCTGTTAGGTGGTTCATAAACTGGCTTTCACCCTACTGAATTACACTGCTCCTTTTCAGTCTGTTGGAGAACGGAGTGTAGATAGATGCCCTTGTGGAGAAGATGTGAACGGCGCTTGGTAAGTAGTACACTGGCTCAGCACGTCACCTGTTATTATCCGGAGCACGGAAGCCGGGGTAAATACTCTGAGCACAGAAGCTTCAAAGATAGGTTGAGTATGCACTGTTCTAAGTGTCTCAAAAAGTGGATGAACCCATTGATAACAGTCAGTGAATTCCTGAAGTAGAGAGTAATTAGATTACTTTACCTTCCTACATTAGAGCTCTTCTGTTCATTCTGTTATTCAGTCTTCTGCTGTAGAGACTGAACCATACCAGACTGGTGGGGGAGGGAGTGGAGGCGGGGGGAGAGAGAGGGGAGAGAGTTTAAGGCCTATAAAACTGTCATGACAGGGAGATAATGTAACATTCTTGCTTTAGTGCCACATTTTCTAAGCATAAGAAAATGAGTAGAATGATCCTTCCTCCGTATGTTTCTCTTGACCTATATCTATACTAATCATTCTGGTGGCTTTGGGGCTTGGCAGAGAACAAGACTAACATAACCCATATCTATCTATAGCTATATAAAGGATAAATCAGACAACCTGTGGGTCAAAGGTTCAAAAGAAGGGATGGTGTGGCAGCTGGGCTGGAGCAGAAAAGCCTGTGCTGTGAGCGTGGCCTGAGTGTTAAACAGTTATCAGCAAACTGGAGATTTGTTTGTCTGCCCCTCAACTAATGAACACAAAAGGTGATTACTTAGCTGCAGTGCTTAAGCAAAAGGCCTGGCCTGGCCTTGGTGTTTTGGGCTAATACTGCTGTGGTCTGCTCCTCTTCTGCCTCAGTCCTACTCAGCACTGACCTTCAGAAGAAGCAGGCAAACTTTCTTAATGGGCCTATTGGCTCCTTATTGGTCAGTGTCTCTTCTTAGCCTTTCCACTCCCCTGGAAGCCTCAATGCCATTGGTAACTTGGCCTGAGTGGATTTGCCTTAAGTGGAGGGTGGTGTCTAGCACCTCTAGCCAGGGGCAGAGAAGCCCTGATAGATCCCCCCCAGACAGTTTCTTGAGGAGAAATGCCTTCTGACATTTTATGCACTCCCATATGTTCCCCAAAATGTGATTTAAAGCAGGGGCATAGGGCTGCCAGAATGGTCTGTGATGTAACTCTAACACCTGAAATCCAGGATGGAACAGCACTCCAGCACTTCTCCTGGCACATGAGGTTACAGTGCCATTCAAATTTGGCATGGCTTTCCTCCCATCCCCTCTCCCCCATCATGATACCTGATGGAGGGGCTGCCAGGCCAAATCTGAGTGAGTGATGTTGCGACCTGACACACGGGGCTGCAATGCCAATCAGGTTTAGCCTAGCTACCCCTCTGTCATGATGGGAGGGTTAGTTGGGCCAAATTTGAGTAAAGGCATGTGGTCTGGTGCATTGGGTTGCACTGCTGCTGAGGGCTGGCCTAGCCACCCACCCATCATAAAAGAGGGACTACTGCCTGCATCAAATCTGAGCAGTGCAGCAAACGTGTGTACCAGGTTTCAATGCCACTCATCGCTCAAATTTGGCCCAAGTTGCTTGAGTGTGGGGCAGGTGATGGGAGCAAGTGGAACCACTGGGTGGCCGTGATCGGAAGGCACAGCTCTAGCCCAGGACAGGACTAGGGTGCTGAGCCTGGGAGAGGAGTCAGTGAGTGGCCAGAAAGGTTGTGGGAGTAGTGAGCGAGGGGCTGGGGACAAGTTGTTGGTGGGCTACAGGGCGAGTGGGGAGTATTGGGGGGTGAGCAGTGGGGGGCTATATATGTCAGGTCTACTTGGATGTTGTGGGGGGCCATCCAGATAAGGGGAGGATGGTCTGATCAGCCAATTAAATTGGGGTTATGGGGTGCCCCAAAAGTAGCTGGAGCATACAAGCTAATCTTGCTCTTATTTGAAGTTTGCAGAGAATATTAATATTGTAAAAACAGTATTTTACCTGTACCACTAATGGGCTTTTTGACTAATTACATGTCCGCTTTGGATGTGACTTGCTACTTAGTTTAAATTTTGGCATATAATTGAGTTACAAATAATTTATTTTGATATGATATGTGTTTATTATTAATGTGTGAAATCTCATATTTGCTGTTGCACAGATTGTTGATGAGGTAACATTTACTGGTAAAGTGTAAGTTAGGTTTTTAATATGACATCACTCATAAGATAGATTGTGGAAGCCCGTGTGATGGAATTACCAACTTCAGATCACTTTTGCAGGGCTCCTGCATTATAAAATTTAGCACTACATCACTTGTTAAAAGGACAATGCCAGATTAAAAAATAATGTACTGTAAAAGAACCACATGTTAGAGTAGTAACTTCTCCAATTAGAAACAATTTTTAAAATCATACTTTCTTTTCACTGTTTTATGGTATTTGTTTACTTCCCACCCTCCCCCCCCTACACATTTTTCTTTGGTTGGACAAAGAAAATAGAGTAGGCAATTTCATTGTTGTTTTCTGTCATTTTCTAGTCAATTTCATGTTAAGGTTTTATGCAGTAGTACAATGTAATGATATCTGGGTTGCAACGACAACAGTGTAGCAGAATGGTTATTTATTTAATTAAATAGTTTTGGCTGGAATTTTAAAATTCCTGTTGATTTCACATTTTGTGAAAGCTTATTTTTGTGAAACCTAAATGTTAGGCTGTGCCACCCTTTAAAAAAATCTAGGTTGTTGTATGCCAGCTTCTCAGCTGGTATAAATCATTGGGGCTCCAAAGACCAGAGGAGAGTGACTGGCCCTCTGCATTTTGGGAAGTGTGAGAGACTGGTTTCCTGCCCTGATGAAAAATGCTTGAGAGTCTATGGCTTCTTTTGGGTACAACTGTTGTCTTTTTACACTCTACTAAATCTCTCCAAACAATACATGGAAATCAACCACATACTGAGGCCTCAGACCTTTAAATTTGGCAGTAAATTGTCACCTGTCCACTTTGTCAGCTCAGGTAGGAATTTCAAGTGAGCATGTTGGTCTTGCCTGGTGAGTTTAATGATAAGCATAAATATTGTTTGTGCAGCATGAAAGGATAGGAGCTCTACTAGAATTAATACCTGTGAGTTTGGATGGTCTGCTACTTGATTTACTTTAATCCCTTTCTTGCTTTTCCCAATTCATGAATAATATCAATATGTGGATAATAAATAATCTGGTGAGTAATAGCTAGAGCTATGTATGTAGCTCCTTCTCCTCCCTTTACACTAGCCAGTGACTGTTTTCCTGGCTCACACACTCTCAGACCAAAGCAAAATTTTGCATAGCATCACATAATTTCTCCTTTATGTACTTTGCTTCTAGCTTTTTATCTGCTGGGAGGAAATAAATCAACATCCCTCCTCTCTTGGATCTGTGCTGCAGGGCCTGTAGTTTAGAATGCATCCGATTTATACATCTCTACCTCGATATAACGCTGTCCTCAGGAGTCAAAAAATCTTACCGCGTTATAGGTGAAACTGAATTATATCGAACTTGCTTTGATCTGAGGGAGCGCGCAGCGCCCACCCCCCCCCGGAGCACTGCTTTACCACGTTATATCCAAATTCATGTTATATCAGGTGGCGTCATAATGGGGTAGAGGTGTACTTGTAGCAGGGACTGCTTTCAGGCTGCTGCTTTGCTCCCATTGCAGTCATTATTAATGCCAATCTGACCTTGTTGCTAGGTGGTATGTCCCTTAAGCAGACAGTTGCTATTGCTGCTTAGGGATTCTTGCAAATGTTATTTGCTCTTTGTTCACCTGAGGTGCCAGAAGTGTTGAAGGATCAGTACACAACTCAACATTTGGGGAATTTCAGTTCCAGTGCTGAAATCAGTAACACATTCCATGGTTTTCCTGACTACAGAAAGGGTGAAATTCTGGCCCTATTGAAGAGAATGGCAAAACTCTCTTGGACTTCAGTGGAGTCAGGATTTCTCCTTATGTATACACTTTGCTGACCAATGTCCTTAACTGTGAACATGGCAGAGTAAGTTCCTCTGACAACTCTTAAATCTGATATATTTCTGTGTTGTATGTCATGACCAAGATTTTGCTCTCCCAGTAGCTTATAGATATACTTCATTTTTTTAAAAAACACTGCAAAGATCAGAACATTTATATTCTTTGATCCTACAAGGAGTTCTACACAATTCCTGGGGACGATCTCCATTGACTTCAGTAGGAATGTTCAGCATAGCGCAGAATCAGAGGTGTCCAAATTGGACATAGAAGCCTGACTTTAGGGTCTTGCTTTTGAAAATCTCAATGTTTTGCTGCTGACAAAAATATCCACGCCCTCTTTGACTTACAACGAGTTTATTGAATTTGGATGAATTTCTATGTAATACCTAAATATTCCCCACTTTGCAGGGGCTCTGTTTGTTTAGGGTCAGATTCTGCCACCCTTAAGGTAAGTAGAACCATACTCTGCAAGTAGCCCCATTGAATTTGGAGTGGTGCAAAGGGGCTGATCGCAAGTCAGAATCTGGCCCTAACAATGAAATTATCAGAGCACAAATAAAAGGGATCCATTCTTTTTCCTTTTCATATAATTAGAATGTTTCAACTGATGTTGTTCAAATGTGGCTCAAACTGAAACATCAGGTTAAAGTCTAAGCAAGAAAATTTACAATGTGAAAAGGTGGGGTTTAGAAGTAATAGCTCTTTCCAACTGTGCGTCTGGTAGTTCTAATGTGATTCAGTCCGGCAGAGGAAATGGAATGTTTACAGTTCAGATTCCTCAAGATATTTGGGAGGGTATTGTCTCAAAATATTGTCAAAATTGTAATTGCATTATGAAGAGACAACAATAGATGCTATTCCTCTGTGTAGATCTAAGAAACTAGCATTTAATTTACAGCAAAAATGTCAGTGGTCACCTTAACAGTTATATCCAAATAAGTCTCAAACAACAACGATGATTCCATGTATATGTTTTTTTCATTCACTTCTTTGGCTACATAAGACACTAAGAGGGCAATAGGCTTTTTTCCTTCCAGCATTGTTTCTGTTTGCTAGTCACACAAGAGGCTCCTTCTAGTTGTAGTATACTTCTTTTTATTTGCTTAAAATGGTTCCAGTTATACAATACAACTATTCTTCAAAAATCTACAACAGACAGAAAATCAACTAGGCAACAGTCATTAAAATTTATGATATCCTGCCACTGAAGTGAACTAGTACAACAATCACTACCATTATCATTGCAATATACTGCAATTGTTTGCACAGCACCAGGCACGGTACAATAGTATTAATATTATTATGAAAGTAAGTCTGGATTTCTGTTTGCACCTCTGTTTCTTTTACATCATCTTTTGATTTAAATATAGATCCCAGCTCTTCTGGTTTGAGTCTTCATCATTTGATTCCTTTTCAACATAGTTGTTTGAATACAGATTCCTAAAAGGTCAGAAATACAAATCAAAATCTGCTATAATCAGGTCAGACAATCACAGAAGAATGAAAAATGGCAGATGCAGATATTACTGGCTATCTCATTCTGCAGTGAATGCTTCTGAACTGGACTTTTCTTCTGCTTCATGCAGGCAAAATATGTGGTTTCAGAGCTAGACGACTGAAGTAGAATCAGGGCCCTAAATTAACGAATAGTTTGGATTATAGGTATTTTTAAGGAATTATTATTGTGTGTAAAAATAAATTTCACAGTAGAAAATAGTTGTTCCAAATAATAATAATAAGAGTTGGGCAGGAAATGACTTTCCTGCCACAGGAAAAAATTGAAATTTTGAAAATAATATTTCCTGTCTTGAATCAGGATGAAAAGTTGAAATCTCAAAAGTTTTCACAAGTCACCAAACCAATATTTTTATTTTTGGGTTCAGGTCAATTGAAACATCTCATTTTGACGTTTTCAAAAAATTTTGGTTTTGACTTTTAAAAACAATTTTTATGATAATTATTTTAAATATCACAATAAAACATTGTTTCAAAAGGAAAACAATGGAATTTTTCATTTTGAAAATATTGCCATGGAAAGCTTCAACAATTTCAAAACATTTTAAAGTGAGAAATTCATCAAAACGGACACTTTCCTTTCAGTTTAGGTGAATTGACATTTTCCAACCAAAAAAACCACAACATTTTGTTGAAAAATTCCTGACTGTAATAGTAATGCTTTTTAATTTGAAGAACTTTGGACCTAATTCTGCTGTGTTTATTTAGGCAAATCAAACTCTCACTCAAACACCCAGTTGAGATTGCTTGAATAAGGCTGGCAGGATTGAATCCTGGCTAATTTATCATTTGGAGGGCATTCAGCATGCTTTTATAGACTTTAAGCTCATAGATTTTAAGGTCAGAAAGGAGCATTATGATCATCTAATCTGACCTCCTGCACAAGGCAGGCCACAGAATCTCACCCATCCACTCCTGTAACAAACCTCTAATCTATGTCTGAATTATTGAAGTCCTCAAATCGTGGTTTAAAGACTTCAAGGTGCAGAGAATCCTCTAGCAAGTGACCCGTGCCCCAA
>NC_133770.1:65609014-65736095 GCF_003597395.2 Chelonoidis abingdonii
TTGTAGTCTCCCCTTTAACCAGTTCCTTATCCACCTTTCAATTTTCATATTGATCCCCATCTTTTCCAATTTAACTAATAATTCCCCATGTGGAACCATATCAAATGCCTTACTGAAATCGAGGTAAATTAAATCCACTGCGTTTCTTTTGTCTAAAAATCTGTTACCTTCTCAAAGAAGGAGATCAGGTTGGTTTGGCACAATCTACCTTTTGTAAAACCATGTTGTGTTTTGTCCCAATTACCATTGATCTCAATGTCCTTAACTATTTTCTCCTTCAAAATTTTTTCCAAGACTTTACATACTACAGATGTCAAACTAACAAGCCTAGAGTTACTAGGATCACGTTTTTTTCCTTTCTTAAAAATAAGAACTGTTCTCCAGTCATACGGTACAACCCCTGAGTTTACTGATTCATTAAAAATTCTTGCTAATGGGCTTACCTGTTATTGCCTTGCTCAGATTCTTGAATGTTTTGTGATAGGTGGGCAGGTAGTGATTTCCCAAATCTTTGTGGTAAGTTGGTAAGTGACTGGATGGAACTTTTAACAAATGGAGATCTGCCGAACCTGTGTAATAAGTTAGGAGCACATCTAGAAATACTGCCTTCAAAAGCTCTCCCAAATCTCAGAGGCAAATTAGCCACTGGCTTAATGCTTCTGTTTTCTCGAAAATTTCTTCCAAACCTCAGTGGTAAATTAGCAAGTGAATTTGGCATCTTGTTGACTGTGGGAGTGCTCATTTTAATGATGTTTTTTGATCCCCAGTCTTTCAGTTCTTCAAAATTGAGACTTCTCTGCTTTTCTTCTAAGAAGTCTTCACTGGACTAAAAATAGAAATAATGACACAGTCACTTTTTTGCACTGATGATAACCTGTCTACATACAAATCACATACAGTAGGTTGTTAATTTTCAGGTTTCTGTAGGCACAGACATGGGGGAGAAGAATATAACTTCCTAATGCTTTTAGAATGCGAATTCCTCAAACATTTTTCGGAATGTGGACTCTTCCTTGTAGATTGATTGTCTTGTAGACTATTTCCTCCCATTGGCTACCAGAGAACATCCCTGTGCCAACTTCAGCAGTTATTTACATAGAAAAGTAAAATTAGGAATGCACTTGTGTGTCTTTATCTGCTTTAGTGATACCCATTTTTGCCCTAAATGTCAATCACAGTCTCCTTTTGCTTATTTTATCTTCCCCTTCCATCTGTTCTGTTCGTTTCCCTCTCTCCCTACTCCTTGCACTTGCGTTTCTGCTGTCTTGTCCTCTTCTCCTCCTCTTCCTGTACAGTTGTTTCCCTTCTTATTGGTCTCCTTTTCCTCTTACGTGATTCCTTTTCCCTTAGTTCCCATCTCCCCAGCTTCCTGGCCACACTGCCCAGTCATTGGAGAATTCCCCTCACCTAAGGGAACTTCAAATTAGTGTAAAGCTAACAGAACCACTCCTTCATTCCTGGCATATGCGGTGTGCCAGGATCATGCTCTGTTCTGCTACACTGATCCTCCTCTGGCATAGGGACATTTAGGACCTTGGGCTTTTACACTGCTTTATCTCATGCTAGAGCTGACCGGTACAGAACCACTTCTATTGCATCCAATCCCTGTGCTTGGACACAGTGGAGAATTGAGCCCAGTATATTAATTGTTTTATGAAATAATTAAAGTGCAGGTGTTCTCTGAAAACTGGCTATATAAAAAATATTTTCTTATGCAACAGTGTTCTCTGCACACAAAGTCATATCTTATTTTTGTGAATTGTGTTGTTAAGTTTCTCGATTTTAAAAGCAGATCACTGCAAATAAGGTATTAGAGTTAAGTTAAAAACCAAATATTAACATTGTCATTTCCAGCCCATAAGTTTTTATGAATGTTTATTTCTCTCAGCACTGCAGCTATTGGAGAGGGAGCTGGAGTCTATTCTAGTTTAGACAACATTAGCAGAATTGTTCACTTCTAACTGTGGGACCAAATTCTGTCTCCTGTTACACCTGTGCAACCCCACTGAAATGTGTAAATGAGAGCCTAATCTGAAGACAAAGGGGCTGCACAGGCAGGGATGCTGGAATAATTTTTATAACACAGGTGCTGAAAGTGGAAACCATGCACCGTATTTGGTTGTTATTTCTACTTCAAGCCAGGGGGTGCTGCCACACCTTCAGCACCCCTAGTTCCAGGACCTCTGTGCACAGATATAATTAAGGTAATATTTTTGCTTGCAGAATTTTTATAACTGGAGGTGGTGCAGAAGGCAAAAATAATGTAGACTCTCAGGTCCCAGGGACTGCTTCTAGGGTAGACAGTTAGAAAAAAAATCACTTTATATATATAAACTGTGTAAATACAAACCATGTAAATTTGATTTGACAGCTATTGAGACACAATAAGTATGGACCCCACAATATTTTATAGTCACTTTTCAAGATAGAACCATTTACCACATCAGATTTATAGTATTTTCCATTTATCTTTATTATTTGAACATCATAAACATTCCTTTATTAATTTGGGATTAGTAATATATCTTTTATAAAAATAAAAAGCATGACAGTTTCTTACTGCATAAGCAAAAATCAATTTAAAATAAACTTCATCCTGAATCCCAAGGTTTACAGCACGGAAATCAAACCATGAATTGCTTTACACACTACATATAAGCCAGTGGATAGACTTCATGAAAGTTGTCTCAACAAGCCTTCTTTATGCTAGTGATGTTATAGGACATGATCCTGTGCCACTGAAGTCAATGGGAACTTTACCACTGACTTCAATGGGCACAAGATCAGACCTGCAGTTCTCAAAATAATGTCATACCAAGGCAAATCTTACCTCAGAATATTTATCACCGTAATCTCTGCTCTGCAGACTGGACATTGCTGATTCATCTAGGCACGAAGTATTTGATGTTAAAAAGACAAATATGGCTAAAGTAAATAAAATATATCTTTCGATTGAGATGATTTTCATTTTCTCTTAAATTAAGTTTACATAGAGAGCTCAGAATCCATACAGCAAAGGAAATGATCATCTTTTTATACAATTAGAAAACAAAGAGATTCCTTAAGCTGTGACATCAACCCCAAATACTTTATTTCTTAATATTAATTAGTGTAGTTTTAAATATATATTTGAAGAATGTTGGGCATTTGTTTTGTGAACATATTTAATAAACACTGCTTCGCTGCAAACACATTACCTTTACAAATATTTTCCTATGAAAGAGATTTTAATTAGCTAACTTTGAATGCCTCACCAATCAGCACTCATAATAACCATGTTTCATTGCTAACATTTTAACAAAAGCATCTTGTTCCTATTTCTTGTATCAACCATCTGTTAAGGATGTAGATACAAGACTTTGCATTCTTCTGATTACATTATACTTGGAGGATGGTTGTAATGCTTGTTTTGAGACAAGCAAAATTGCAAACATAGGACCCATTGAAATCAATGGTTTGTCTTTCTACTAACTTCAGTGGGCGTTGGATGGGCCCTGAGAGACACTTAGAACCCACAAGTCCCACCGAAATCCATGAATGTTTCTTTCAGGATCTGGCCCATGTATTAAACATATTCAGCCATATTAGAGCTAAACAAGAAGCATGCCATTAATTACCAGGCTGATCTGTTGTGTGTTTAAAAAGTTTCAGGAGGACATGTTGGTTCGGTATGGTGCAATGATGTTTTAGGGCCACGTTTTTCAAAGCTTACCTTTAAAACTGCATCCATAGGTTTATTGCAAACACTTGGTTGTATACACTCATTGAGTAGATATCCTACTACCCAATTTATGCACAGACATGACCATACCTGCAATAGCCTTGAGGCTGATTAAAATGTGGCCTGTACCCTTAAGACATGTATGGAATCTTCTAATAGACATTTTGACGAACAAGCATGCACCATAAAGCCTGCAAATATTTCAAGAGTTAGAGGCACATGTATGATAATGTGCCCAATTCTTGAATATGAGCTTCTATATAGATTGTACAAATCCTATATTTTTTGGGTTTAAATTGATAAATAGGCTCGTTAACTGCACATCCAGGTGCATAAGTACTATAAGCACCAATCTGAGGACACAAATTAAAGCGTAGAATTTATGTGGTTGTGAAGATGAAAAGTTTCTTCAATTCCACCATAGTATCTGCAAAATTCTAAGAAGAGAAGTTGTTTTATATTGTGAACAAACTGGATAAGCTGGACCAGAGGTGGGCAAACTATGGGCCACAGGCAACATCTGGCCCATGGGACCCTCCTGCCTGGCCCCTGAGCTCCTGCCCTGGGAGGCTAGCCTCAGGCTCCTCCCCTGCTGGTGGTCAGAGGGTGGGCGTGTGGATAGGGGTTGGGGTGGTTAGAGGGCAGGGAACAGGGGTGGTTGAATGAGGGTGGGTTCCTGGGGGGGAGCAGTCAGAAAGGAGGGGGAGTTGAATGGGTCAGGGGTCTCAGGAAGGGGTGGGGTTGGGTGGGGTGGGAGGAGACAGTCAGGGTCAGGGGTTGGGGGAGGTCAGGGAGCAGGGGGTGGTGGATGGGGAAGGAGTCCCAAGAGGGCCATTAGGGGACAGGGAACAGGAGGAGTTGGATGGGGTAGGAGCCCCAGGCGGCCTGTCAGGGGGCAAGAAGCAGGGGAGGTCAGATAGGGGTCAGGGGCTGGGCCACGCCTGGCTATTGGAGGAGGCACAGCCTCCCCTGACTGGCCTTCCATTCAAGTTTGGAAACCCGATGTGGCCTTCAGGCCAAAAAGTTTGCCCACTCCTGAGCTGGACTGTTTACATCCACTACAGTTGTGTGTTCTTCACTGGGAAGTATTTTTGAGTTTGCAAGTAAAATCACTCTGATTAGGACTGTCATAGTATACTTTCCTCAGTCTGAACCTTAGAGTCCAAAAATGAGGTACTAGCATGAATTTCTCTAAGCTTAATTACCAGCTTAGATCTGATAGGCTGCCGCCAATCAGGACTCTGAGTGCCTGATAAACTCTGGTCTCCCCAAAACCTTCCCTGGGGACCCCCAAGACCCAGACCCCCTGGATCTTAATACAAGGAAAGTAAACTCTTTCCCTCACTAGTGCCTCTCCTAGGCTTTCCCTCCCTGGGTTACCCTGGAAGATACTAAGATTCAACTCCTTTGAATCTTATAAAACAGAGGCTTTCCACCTCACCCAGAAGGCAATACAGATCAAACTCCATGAATAAACAAAAGCCTTCCCCCTCCATTCCTTTCTCTGGTAAGTACAGACTCAATCCCTGAGCTTCACGGGAAAAATCAAACGGTCTTTAAAAGAAGTTTTTAATAAAAAAAGAAAAATAAGAAATCTCTGTAATACCAAGATGTAAATACAGGGTCTTTCAGCTTATAAGACCCAGTGTAGAAAAGCTCCTCCCAGCAAAATACAATTTAACACGACTTCCAGCAAACTACACATCTGCAATAAAGAAAAATCAATTTAAAAGACTATAACCGCCTTTCTACTTAATAGCTCACTATTTGTGAATATATAAGCACGGTAGCAGGAAATTGGCAAGAACCTGGGTTGCACGTCTAGTCCTTCGCGGACTCAGAGAGAACAAAAACAAACCGCAAAACCAACAAAAAAGGCTTCCCTCCACTGAAGATTTGAAAGATCTTGTTCCTGATTGGTCCTCCTGTCAGGTGTTTTGCAGGTCAACTGTTTGTTAACCCTTTACAGGTGAAAGAGACACAATTAAACCCTTAGCTATGCTGTTTATGACAAGACTAAGCGATTTGTTTTCATGGGCACAAAAGCTCTGTGTGTGAGCCAAAGACAGAGTCTTCTCTGATTTTTAGTTTTTGTGGGAGCTTTGGATTATGACCTTTCTAAAAGCAAGCAAAGAATCTTGTGGCACCTTGTAGAACAACAGACATTTTGGAGCATGAGCTTTTCGTGGGTGAATACCCACTTCATCAGATGCATGTGACATGCATCTGACAAAGTGGGTATTCACCCACGAAAGCTCATGCTCCAAAATGTCTGTTAGTCTACAAGGTGCCACAGGATTCTTTGCTGCTTTTACAGATCCAGACTAACACGGCTACCCCTCTGATACTTGACCTTTCTAAGGCTTCAGTCCACAGGATTTGCATCTGCAAGACAGATGGATTTTCTAAATTCTTGTTCTTTATGGTAGCCATTCATAGTGGATTCTCCATCACTGGCCATTTTAAAATCAAGATTGGATATTTTTCTAAAGATATATTCTAGGAATTATTTAGGGGGAGTTTTATGGCCTTTGTTATTCAGGAGGTCAGACTAGATGGTCAAGATTGTCCCTTCTAGCCTTGCCACTTATGAATTAATAAAAGGGAATAACGAATGCACTTCAGGTAGTAATATCTAACATTTAGTGAGAGAGCCATCGAATTTTCCTTTTATTTGGCCATTGAATTTTGAACATTTCTTTCTCAAATGGTCTTTCACTTAACTGCTGAGAGATAGTCTGTCTTTTAATTCAACAGGCTTGGCAAGAACCAAATGCTTCTGAAATACTTTGAGTGAGGGTCAGGTCCCATTTTCTCTAGGCAAGATAGTGACAGTTAGGCTGCTATTGTCTATGCTGCAACAAGTGTCTGTGAATCTCTCAGTTTCAATCTCTCTCCTACCCTCTCTCTCTCATGTGTGAGTTTGTTTCTTAAATCAATTTCGAGGGGAGTTCTTAGTTATGTTATGTGCTGGGCAATCAAGGAGTAGCTGGCTCCTAAGGGCTTAACTTTCCCCTCCTGGTTTATGTTATGTTCATGGCATATAAACAGAGAAGTTAGATGCAAAACAGAACATTTGTGCTGGAAGATTGGAACTACTTTATTTCTTAGAATTCAGAATGATCACACACAAGTAAAAAACAAGCAGACTGCTCCCTAAAACAGAGCCACAACTCATCCTGCCTAGCTATAGGCTGACTTTCTGCAGACTGACAGCTACTAGGCCCCATCACACACTTCCCTAGAAACCACCCTCCCTGGTCCTGCAAGGAGGAGGGGAAAACTCTCTGAAATTTAAAGTGACAGCTTACAATTTTAACAGTTTTCAGCACACCACTGTTTAGGCTTCCTTTTGACACAACCAATTCCTGAGCACATGGGGGCCACTGAGCACTTTTAAAAATGTTGATTGAGTTCCCAACCTCTTAACTGCCCAATTAACTCAGGCTCAGTCCCAAGTTTTAGGCGAACCCTCCCACCATCCATGCAGAAAAACTTCCAAGCTAGGTTTGGAGGTGCCTTAAGCATGGTGGATAAGTTTAAGGGTTGCCATCTGACTAGTTTTTAACTAGCCTGGTTGGTTTTTGTACTACCTTTCTGGTTAAAAGATTCAGTGAGGGAGAGGTTTTTCATTTGGGACACCTTAAAGTACTCTACAATTCACATCCCCAGATGTTACAATAAGGTAAGAAAAATGATAAAACAACAAAAATACACATGGTAGGGTTTTTGCTGTGTGTGTGTGCGCGCGCGCACACACACATGGAAAGAATGATTCTCCAAAACATTTTAGTAATAATTAGCTCTAGTTGGCATTTAAGATCCATTTTGGTGGGAGGGTTGCCCATTGCTATTTTTCAGCATCTCAGATGTGGCGATGAATTGGAACTCAGGGTCTGCTTTAACTCGAGCTGGAACCCACCCATTTTGTAATGAGGAAGGAGGCAAAAATCATTTGAGTACCAACCTTCAATGCCCTTCCCAACAGTTCCCAGCATAGGACAGACAGTTGTCTGGGAAAGAGTCCTAGAGTGTCTCAAGACAGAGTAAAATGGATTATGCTCCCAGACACACACAGGTGAGTGCATGACATAGGAATGTGGATAGGACTTTGCAGAGGGGATGCTCACACCTGGGCTAGGCTAATCTGGGTGGCTCAGACCCAACGACCAACCACCTGGGTTAACTGTGCAGTGAAGACATACTCTGAGAGCATTCAGCACCCAGAGTGTTCAGGGAACTTGGCTAGGACTAAACTCCTATTCTGAAAATACTTGAAGTACTCAAACATGCATTATGCTCCCCATCTCAGTGCCCATCAGGCACTTAATACAGGGCAGGCTTTTGAAAATGTTGACAATAGTGTGTGGGCCCATATGCTGGGATAGTTCCCAGTGCTTTTCTGAGCGCTAGAAGTGATCCTTCCTTGCTGCTTCTGCAGTGGGAGTGGGCATGGGAAAGCGTTCTCACATACCACATACCTGCACAACAAGGAGCAGGATCGACTCCATGATGATTATTTACATTGGACTAGAGAACATCTACTTTTATAATATTTGGCATTAACATGTGACTAGTAGTAATGGGGTAGAGTGTCCCAAACTATAAGCAACTCAGTCTACAATAAGTTACAGGATTCCAGTGAAAGAACAAACTTTAACATTGTTCATTCCATTTCATATAATATAATGAAAACCCTTATCCATTATTAACAACCGATTGTGTGAAAATTACATATTACATGACTCATATCACCAATAATTTCCATAATGATAAAATCAGTCATAGCACATTCATTTTGCCATTGCATGTTATATGACCTTTTTAATGGCTCATTTTGAACAACAAGATATAAAAATGTATTTTTTTTCCATTGAAACAACAGTCTGGTCATTTTTCAATCATTCTGCATGATATGCAATTCGCTGTTCTAGTTACACTGTATTCTAGTTATGCTATGGTGTACAACAGTTTAGTACAGGAGGCAGCCAGGTATCTTCAATAAAATCAGAATTTTGGTACTGTTTGATACAATGGGCATGATTTTCCTCTTACACCAATATAAATCAAGAATGACTCCACTGAAGATACTTTGGTATAAAAACCTATGTAAGTGAGATCAGAATTGGAAGCGTTATTTTTATTATGATGATCATTACCATCTTTATTACATGCAACATTATCCTGTTCTATCTGCTTGTGCAGGAGAAGAAAGGAGCTTATTCAGCCACACGGGCTACCTGCATTGTGGATCACAGCACAGTGGGGAAAACAGCCTCCTCCTCCTGCTGTGCTGAACCAGAGCCTCCATTTTAAAATAATCCCCCAGCTGTACATAGCTGAGAATTTCCATTATTCAGGTAGCCTTAGGTGAAGAATTGATGCAAATAATATTATTTAAACCCTGCACTTTATGAATCAGCCTTCAGTTCAAGAAGTTTTTTCCTTGATTAGCCAAATCCAGCAAATGAATGCGTAACATCACATTTTAATATGCTTTTTCCTGACTGCTGTGGCAACCGAACAGCCCAGGAGACAGAAAACAATGGGAGTGGGCGTGGGTTTGAGTTATTATAGTAACAAGCTGAAAAGAACTTTATCCTCTTGGTAAATAAGGTATGAACAATAATTTCAGGTTGGACAGGTTCTTCAATTATACATTCATTGTAGTAATAAAATAAACATGTTTCCAATAACATTTGGACTAGATTCCTGTTTTTTACTAACTACTCTGCAGAGTATAGTACTGTACTTACTAAACACAGCAGTATATTGGTATCTCTAAACCATTCTTGTCTATTAAAAATTAAACCCTTTTACCATAAATTATTAAAAGTACCTTCACTGGCTGCAAATCAACAAAGGCTTCATAAAGTCTTACGAGAAAGAGAGAGAGAGAGAGAGGAAACTGATTAAATCTGGATCGGCAGGCAATGACTAAAGGCATCTGAGGAAAAAATATATTACATTTAAAAACTCTTTCAGGACTTAAAAAAATCATTACCCTTTTGTTCAAATTAACTACTAGGCGAAGGCCTTCCAGTTTATGCATTATTCCACAATTAAATGTAATTCTACACTCCAAAACTGGCATTATTAGTATACTTTTTATTTAGATATTTCCACCTCCATTTTACTGTGTAATCCTTATAGAAATGGACAATACTGGACCCATCTTATCCCTTTAAGCATGATTTTGCACTTGAAATATTATTCTTGTTTTGTCCACAGATGTCCAGTGGAAGGAAGTATGTTGAACGGAATGAAGACTGAATTATTTTCACATTGGGTAAATATGAAAGAGTATTTAGACAAAACAGTTATATTTCCGGGAGTGAGAAAGAAGCTGCATTCATCTTGCCACCAGAGCTGAACAAAACACGTCAAGTTTTCATGTGATGAAGTTCATTCAGACTGCTTTTAATGTAGGTTTGGAATGAATGGGGAGAGAAATCCTCTTTTTGCTCTGTGCTGTTTTGTGATATATGGGGAAAAGGTTGGAACAGAAAATGGTATTTTACTGAAGAAGTATGGAAATTGGTGTGTCATAGGTGAAGGAGCTGATTGTTAAAGTGGCAATCCATCTTGCATTATCACATAGTCTTGATCTGAATGTTATGTGCATATTCAGCAGCACAATGGGAAAATTACGAGGAGGATGAAGGAGCAAAGATATTACAATACAGTCCTGGTCCATGACTGGGTCTCCTATGCACTACAGCAATAAAATACATAAATACATAATAACAAATAATAAAAAGACATTTAAATGGATATCCTCAGGAACTCAGCTGCCTACAGGCTCAGTTGCCTAGCAACCCAATGCGCTTGGCTGGGCCCAGTAAAACCTCACTATATGACTGTGCTCCCTGACTGGTCAGTAGAACCAACAGATCACCATTTAAGCCCTGTAGCACAGTGACTGCTCAATGTGTTCCTTGCCTACAGCTGCTCCAAACTTGCTTCCCGTCCATCCCTTGCCTGCTCTGTTCCAGTCCTACTCCCTGTCAGTCTCTAAACTCCTGATTCTTAACTCCTGGTTTTGACTACTGGCATGCCTTCTGACCACACCTCTGCTTCTGCCCTCTGATTATGCTCCAACCGCTAGGTTGCACTGCCTACACCTCAGTGCATGACAGTTTGAGCAGCCATTAGAAGATAGCAGGGGCTTCACTTCATAGCATGGAGCTAACCCACCAGGACTCCCACCCCCTTTTCAGATGTTGACAGAGCCCTGAAAGGCTCACGAGGGTAGCCATGCTATGTGACCAGAATGCAGCCCTCCAGGCTCAGGTACTGTTACCCACACAATTTACAGCTCTACCCCTACCCTCCCTCATGAGTACTCAAGGTGTAGGGCTCCCAACCCCTACCTATCCTTGTGGGTACTCAGGGTATAAGGGACCCAACTTTATCCCTGCGTGGGCTCAGGGCAAACACCCGTTCCCGGTGGACTCAGGGCTCTACAGTTCTGCTAGGCCTTTTCCCAGTGAAAGAGCCCTTACACGGTGAATATCCTTAAACATGTACAGGTATTTAGTAACAAATCAACAGAATACCACGCCAAGCATCTTATGCTCGCCTCTCCCAATAAAACAGAGAGATGTCTCCCTATGGCCAGTCAGGGTCATATTGTCTGGGTTTCCGGCTTCTACACAGTCTGGTCATGCAAGGGTTAAAAAGTTCTAGCAGCTTTGGTCTTGAGCTGTATTCTGGAGTTAAGTTCCAATGAGCTTGTTTTCTGACCCTTATTATATAGTTAAAATGGGGATTTCTTTTATCTATGGCTTAACCAATTATTTTACTTAAAATGTAGCTGTGCAAAACCACTAACCAATCATTTTCACTTTACAAGAATTCACATGCTTAAGACCACCTACTTATTAGCTTTTGTATTTTTCAAAGTTAGTAAAAATTTCTTAAGGTCTCCTTGTCTTTGCTTCGTTAGCAAAAAACTCATACTTTTTATTATAAGTAAGAAACTGTAGAAACTCAAGGTTAGCTTGTCCATCCTCCTGACTTTGTGAATATCCCTCTATCCCTGTTAGCAGGTCTTTCAGCTGCAGCTAATGTTTTTCTATCTGTGTGCATGATCTAGCTCCTGAAGGATTAAGTCACAAACCAATTTGTTCAGCAGTGCCTGGAACCTGCTAAGTACCTAGGATATACCAAGGTATTTGATATCCAAAAGGTGAACATGCTACCTCCTTTCTACAGTTATGATTGCCCAACTGACCTTTAAAGTGGGAACAGAGGTTCCTTTTGAATGCATTTACACCCTACCCAAACCCTACCTGCATGCCCTCCAGGAGTACCACGAGGAAAATCTTCAGAATGGGTTCATCCATCCCTCAGCTTCCCCAGCAAGTTCACTTACCTTCTTTATGGCTAAGAATGATGCCTCCTCTGACTTCATGTTGATTATCAAGCCCTTAACAAGATCTCCATCCACCGTCCTCTCATAAACGAATTCCTGGAAAGACTCCATTCAGTTCAGGTCTTTACAAAGCTAGACCTGCATGGAGCATACAACCTGGTCAGAATCTGAATGGAAGATGACATTTCGAACCAGTTACTATTATTTTCAATATTTGGTCATGCCATTTGATCTGTGTAAAACTCCTGGTATTTTCCATCATTTCATGAATGAAGTCTTCAGAGACATCCTTGACCAATTCATAATCATGTATTTAGATGATATTCTAATTTTTTCAGAGAATCAAGAATTCCACATGCACACTGTTTTTGATCAGCTTCGCCAAAATGAATTTTAAGCAAAACCTGATAAATTTGAATTTGACAAGGATACTGTAGAGTTTTTGGGCTATGTCATCTTCCTGCAGGACTTGCCACAGACCTCAGCAAGGTTAAAGCCATCATCACATAGAAGGCATCTTCAAATATATTCAGGAGGCAGTGGTTCCTTGGCTTCATGAATTTTTACCAGTGATTCATCCAAGAATTGTCTAATCTGATAGCTCCTTTAACATCCCTCTGCAGAAAGGGGGTTAAATTCATCTGGTACACTGACATGCAGGCATCTTTCAACTACGTGAAAAAGGCTTTTATTTCTTCTCTCATTTTGACCTATCCAGACTCCTCAAATGCCTTCATAGTTAAGACAATGCCTCAGACTTTGCAATAGACACAGTCCTCTTGCATTTTACCTGCTCTTACCAGTTGCTTCATCTCTGCACCTTTTTTTCTTGGAAACTGACCACCATTAAGAGAAATTATGACATATGGGACAAAGAACTCCTGGCCATCGGTGGAGCAGGAAGCTCTCACCACTGTTCTTAAACCCTCTCACTTTGTCTGTGGGACTATCACTAGTCACCTGATGACCACTACCTAGCCCTTGCTTCCAAGTGACTGATTTGCATCCCCAGTCTGCCAAACTCTAAGAACCACACCTGCTTCCCCAGTTTCAAAGTTTCATTTACAGTAAGACCTCCTTTATCACAGGGATCATCTCTACATTTCTGAGGGCAGCTCCCAGCTTCATGTGCTAAAGCTGTGCCATGACTTGCCCATGCACATGTTGTGGCCAATTTAAAACCTGGACCCTGGTTACTAGGTACATCTGGTGGCCAACCATATGAACGGATGTTAAAAGCTATGTTAGGTCATGTGACCTCTGTGCCCATATGAAGAAACTGCAAGCCAAGCCTGTGGGCCTCCTTCAGTCCCTCCCCACACTTCTGCAACCTTGGTCCACCCTTTCAATGGATTTTATTGTTGAGTTACCACACTTCCAAGGGCACTCAGTTATCCTGACTAAGTTGGCTTTTATTCCCTGCTGCACTGTTCCATCTGCCCATGAAACAGTGCAAGCCTTCCTGCAGCACATCTTTAAGTACCACAGAATGCCAAAATACATCATTTTGGATCGAGGCCCTTAATTTGTTGCTTGGTTCTGGCAGAAATTTCTCCACCTTCGTGGCACCAAGCCCCTCACCTCAACAGCTTACCATCCACAGGCAGATGGCCATACTGAAAGAGCCAATCAGACCCTGGAGTGGTACCTCCCAGTTTCCTGAATTTCCATTAGGATGATTGACTTCCACTTGTGTTTAGCTGAGTTTGCATACAACAGCTCTACCCATGCTTCAGTTCAACACACTCCGTTTTCCCAAACTTTGGTTTTCACACTGGATTCCATCCCAGCAGCCATGGACCTGGCCTACCATTTCCAGAAACTATCAGTAGATCAAAGAACACTTACTTGCCTCTAAAGAAACACATAAGCATAACGCGGCTCAAAAGTGACAACTGTCCCAAGCTTGCAGTATGGGATGAAGTTTCTCTCTCAACTCAGAACCTGGGAACAGACCATGCTTCAGCTAAGCTTGACCACTACTACCTTGGTTCTTTTTGATCATGAAACAAATAAACCCTGTGGCCTTTAAGCTTCAACTCCAAGAATCCCTCAAGATTCACGCCTTTCATGTTTCTCTCCTCAAACTATTCAGCTACAAGCCTTTACCTGACTGGTAGACCCACCTCCACCCTTTGTAATTGCCTATGGGCAGGAGTACTATGAAGCCCATCTGGTCCTCGACTCCTGATGTGTCAGAGGAAAACGCCAGTCTGACAGACTGGAATGGGTATGGCCAGAAGATAAGTCCTAGGAAACAGAAGAAAATGTTCACATTCCCCAATCTCCTGTGGTAATTTCACCAAAGGTATCTTGGCAAGGGCTAAGGGGCCCTAGGAGGAGCCCTCAGGAAGGGGGTACTATCAGGAACACAGGAGGAGGGGGCTGCCAAGCACCCACCCACTACATTTCCCCATGGGTTCTCCAACCCTGAAGCACCTGCAGAGTCAGCACCTATGGATGCTCTTTGGACAGACTGCATGGAGCACAGGCTCACAGCTCTACAGTACCTGCCCAGCAAGTGTAGGTGGGGACAGACAGCTGGTTCTAGCCCCCTGGCTGCAAGTGTGATGAGAGAGGCACCCTGGGACACTGCAGTGTCAGTGTGTGTGCGGTGCAGGTTGAGTCCTTTAAAACTGAACTACTCCTCCAGCGTGCAGACAGGAGCTTGGGCTCAGGCTCCAGCAGCTTGCATTCCAGGCCAAGTTGCCGCAGAATCATAGAAGATTAGTGTTGGAAGAGACCTCAGGAGGTCATCTAGTCCAACCCCCCTGCTAAAAGCAAGACCAACCCCAACTAAATCATTGCAGCCATGGCTTTGTCAAACCAGGCCTTAAAAACCTCTAAGGATGGAGATTTCCCTACCTCCCTAAGGGGAGGGATAGCTCAGTGGTTTGAGCATTAGCTCCCTAAACCCAGGGTTGTGAGCTCAATCCTTGAGGGGGCCACTTAGGATCTAGGGCAAAATCAGTACTTGGTCCTGCTAGTGAAGGCAGGCAGCTGGACCTAATGTCCCTTCCAAATCTAGGAGATAGGTATATCTCTATTTAACCCATTTTAGTGCTTCACTACCCTCCCACTGAAATAGCATTTCCTAATATCCAACCGAGACCTCCCACATTGCAACTTGAGACCACTGCTTCTTGTTCTGTCATCTGCCACCACTGAGAATAGCCAAGCTCCATCCTCTTTGGAATGCCCTTTCAGGTAGTTGAAGACTGCTATCAAAATCCCCCTCATTCTTCTCTTCTGCAGACTAAACAAGCCCAGTTCCCTCAGCCTCTCCTCGTAAGTCATGTGCCCCAGCCCCCTAATCATTTTCACTGTCCTCCACTGGACTTTCTCCAATTTGTCCACATCCCTTCTGTAGTGGGGGGATCAAAACTGGATGCAGTACTCCAGGTGTGGCCTCACCAGTGCCAAATAGAGGGGAATAATCACTTCCCGTGATCTGTTGGCAATGCTCCTACTAATACAGCCCAATGTGCCGTTGGCCTCCTTGGCAACAAGGGCACACTGCTAACTCATATCCAGCTTCTCATCCACTGTAATCCCAGGTCCTTTTCTGCAGTACTGCTGCTTAGCCAGTCGGTCCCCAGCCTGTAGCAGTGCATGGGATTCTTCCATCCTAAGTGCATGACTCTGTATTTGTCCTTATTGAACCTCATCAGATTTCTTTTGGCCCAGTCTTCCAGTTTGTCTAGGTCACTATGGCCCCTATTCCTACCCTCCAGCACATCTACCTCTCCCCCGATCTTAGTGTCATCTGCAAACTTGCTGAGAGTGCAATTCATCCCATCATCCAGATCATTAATAAAGACGTTGAACAAAATCGGCCCCAGGATCGATCCCTGGGGCACTCCGCATGATACCAGCTGCCAGCTAGATATCAAGCTGTTGATCACTACCCACTGGGCTCAACAATCTAACCAGCTTTCTATCCACTTTATAGCCCATTCATCCAATCCATACTTCTTTAGCTTGCTGGCAAGAATACTGTCAGACACTGTATCAAAAGCTTTGATAAAGTCAAGATATATCAGATCCACTGTTTCCCTATATCCACAGAGCAAGTTATCTCATCACAGAAGGCAATCAGGTTGGTCAGGCATGACTTGTCCTATGTGAATCCATGTTGACTGTTCTTGATCACCTTCCTCTCCTCCCATAGGCGGTGAGTTATATGGGCCTGTGGTGCCCACGCTCCACCAATATTCCTGAAGATGAGCCCAGCTCCACCAATGTTTGGGCCCCAGACCCTGTGCTTTGAGGTCCCCACGCCATGGGTCAGCAACACAGGGTGCTCCCTCCTTGGGGCAGCTCCTCTGCTCTCCACAAGCAGCTCCCCCATCCCTGAGCTCTTGTGTGCTGCAGAGAGGCCCCAGTGCTGACCCGGCTCACAGCAGGGAGGGGGAGGGAGCCAAAGGCAGTGGCTCTCATCCCTGGGCAGAGAGCAAGCAGCAGGAGTCTGTCCTGTCAGACGGACACATAGACACAGCGGTGAGCCATGGGGGTTATGGGGGCAGACAGACATACAGACACAACTGGGGGTTGTGGGGACAGACAGATGGAGCTGTGGGCAGGGGAAAGGAGCAGCAATGGGAACCCTGGGGCTGGCATAAAATACACACGACAGAGGGAGCTTCCTGAGAGGACTATAGCAACACCCCCCCGCAGAGCAGCTCCGGGCTGTGGCTGGCTCCGTCCATCACTCCCCCCTGTCCCACAGAGACCGACACAACCCTCTGCCCACACTGAGAGACCCCCAATGACCCCTGTGCCCCTGTCACCCCTCTCCAGAAAATCTCCTCAATCCTGCAACCATTTTCTACTTATGTTACCTCAGTGGGTCTGCTCATGTGAGTATAAGGGACATGTTATTCTACTGCTTGAAAAACTAAAGCTGGTGTGTGTGTTAAATATATTAAAAGTTTACATAAAGTTGTTTTAACTTATAATATTATATAACAGTATTTCAATCTTCTAGAATTCAAGGGTCTACAATTCAGAGTAGTTAATTACACTATTATTGTTAATGTTTCTCAGTTGGGTCCTGGGATCAGAACAATGATCTAACTTTACCATACAAGAAATCAGAATTTGAGACAAACTGTATCCTTTGTTTTTAGGTTCACAGGATCCGTATACTGTGGAAGTGTGATGGCCACCACTTGGAAAGGAGGATGGTATGCATGTATTCATATATGTATAGAAGTAGGTATATATTTCTGTATACAATACATCTCTTATCAAATGCTTTATCAGAATTAAAAAAATAGTATTCAATACAGATTCCCTGTATGTTACTGATAATCTATTTTTACACAGATTTAAAAGTCCAAACTTATCATTCCATAGTATGTCTCTTCTTGTTCTTCTGAAGTTGGTGGGGTTTTTATTCACTTAGTGCTTTCTCTCTATAAATACATACCATGTTGATTGCCAAACAACTATCCCAACAGTGCTACAGTGTTCTACAATTGTAGTGTACACACTTTCCACTTGTGTGTTTCATTAGAAAAACCTTAAAACTGCATGAAAAATTAAACTTTATATTA
Source organism: Chelonoidis abingdonii (assembly GCF_003597395.2). Taxonomy (NCBI): domain Eukaryota; kingdom Metazoa; phylum Chordata; order Testudines; family Testudinidae; genus Chelonoidis; species Chelonoidis abingdonii. Next base: position 65,626,671 of record NC_133770.1, read on the forward strand.
AAATGTTTTTCTTATCGATTGAAAAGTAGTTTCTTGTGAACTGCAAGGTGAGATCTGTGTATTTGGGGGGGGAGAAAATTCAGAAATCCAAAAAAAAAAATGTACATTAAGACAGTGGACTAGAAATGAACCCCCAAACATATTCAGAATGTTACTTGCCTCCAAGAAAGCCTTCCTGAGCTTAATGTGACTTGATTGCATTTATATGTTGTTATACATTTGATGGGTGAGGTTCTTTAGTCTGTGGTATATAGAAGATCAGAGTAGATGATCATAAATCACACTTGTTACTTCTTAAAATCTAGGCACTTGTTATAGAAAGAATCCTTAGTTGGGAAGCAGGAACTTCTGACTTCTGATTCCAGCTCTGCCACTGTGGGCCAACCACTTCACTTTTTTGGCCTCTAAATGGGTTGAGTCACTGTTTAGAAGAAGCAGCAGAGAATCCTGTGGCACCTTATAGACTAACAGACGTTTTGGAGCGTGAGCTTTCGTGGGTGAATACCCACTTCGTCAGACGCAGGTAGAAGAAATTATCTCGCTGAAATAACTTCTCCCACTTGTGCAGTTAAGACATCATTTTCTTTCTGGGAGAAAGAATGGAAGGATACAGGTTTTTAAACATCTTTTTAAAGGGATGTTAAGGCTGATGCTGTTAACTGTATCCGAGACTTACTCCTTAGAAAAACCAAACTGCCTTAATTTTCCCAATTGGGTGATCAATAAGTCCACTGTGGCTTTTAGGTATCAAACAAAACACCCTCTCCCCTTTTGAGAGGCTGAATTTGTCAGCAGGAAGTTCAAACACGAAAGACCTTCACCCAGGCTTCTAAACAAAGAGACAGATTCCATCTGAGTTTGTCAGTCTCACTTGCAGGCCCACTAGGCACTCCTGACCTCGATTCCTTCTCTGGAGTCAGGATCTTCTTGCCAACCATAGCTCTTCTCCTGGTGTCACACAGCTCCTTACAGGCTGAACATCCTGAAGTTAATGTGGGTGGTCCCTCCCAGAGTTCCGCTCTATTCCCTTTGCACTCCTTTCCCCCTATGGGCCTCCTCACTCTAGAACCACCCAGCTTCAGCTTGGTCTGGGAGCCTTTTATCAGGTCCAGGTGCTCATTAGCCAATTAACTGCAACCCAGTCACCTAAGCAGTTCATTACTTGCAGGTGGGCTGAGATGAGCTCATTCTCCTTAAAGTAGTTTGTCATGGGTCAGTTGGGCTAGCCATATGTGACATAGTGTTTTTTAAGCCTACAATTTAAAGACTAGCATTTTAGAAAAATAGAATATTTCCCTAGTTTGCAATGTGTTCGGAGAGCCCCCATTAGATCAATAGGTCAATCCCGTGTGCTCTAGGTGTGAGGTACAATTGTTGAATGCGGTGTATGCCAGAAGACTATATATGCAGGTTTTTATAAGCAGCCATGTTTTCCTGTAGTCAGATCATGTCAATTGGAGAAAAGGCTGGGATGAATTGAATGGAAAAAGTAACTAAAATTTCTGAGCTACTGGGATCTCACAGAGATACCCTCCAAACACCTGATCTTTAAATGAACAGTTAAAAATAGGACTCTTGCTCACTATAAAATATAAAAGTGAAATGTAAAATGTATTTATTTATCAAAATATAAAATATAAAAGCTCACGTGTTCGAGTTCTGATTTGGGCTAATTGGGACAATTTTCACTGTTTGCTCATTTCTTTCTTTGCTCTGCTTCTATCTGCCTTTCTACTCTTGATAAGCAGCAACAAAACAGGCCAACAAAAAGGTAGCCTGGCTTTCCTCACCAAGTCCAAATATGCTTTCGGAGATAAGATATTAGTCTGGTTGTCAACAATACAGTAGCTCCAAAGATGGGATGAAATAGATTCTTTTTGTAGTCATCTCACTTGGGAAAGAAACTAAGACCTGCAGATAGCCATGGCACAGACAACCTAAAAGGCAGGCGGAAGAGACCCATAACTGCCTACTGGAGAGTGGGTCTGATCCAACCAGGCAATTCCTATGTTCCTATCAAAATGAATCAATTTCTTTTCCTTCCTCTATATTTCTTTGTGGTTTCCTTGTTGTCTGTGTGTCCCACTGTAATCTGCAGTACTGTTCTTTGTGAATATATGAAATATTACTGAGATAGGCCCATGGCATCAGTATTCTCCTAATGGAAAATGTGACCCTCAGAGTCCTACGAACGCAAGTGAATAAAGGAACACTTGAATGATTTTCTGAGGCTGCTCTGCGTTATACCAAGGTAACAGAATCCTTTCACAGGGAAAGGATCAAATGAAACATGCAAAAATGCTGAAAAAGAAACTCTTATGTTACATTTATACAGGAAATAATTGAGCATTTCCAGCTATGCATTGAAATCAATGAGATTACTCACATGCTTAAAGCCATGCACAGTGAAGGAAGCAGCAGGAGCATTGTGTGATAACTAGGAAGAAAGAGGGAAAAAGAGGCAGAAATAAAAGCAGCCGGAGAGGCAGCAATAGCAGGAGTGAGAAGCCTGTACCAGACTTCGATCCAAAGTTCAGATCTATGCATTGTAAAATATAAGAAATAAGTTAATTTTGAATTATGGGGCTGTAACTCCATCTCAGTATTGTAGTAACTTGGCCACTTGAGCTTTGTTTTTATAGTTTATGGTATCCCCACAACCCCCTGGTGGATTTATAGCCTTGGCATTGAAAAGTAGGTTGTTTATTGTTATACTTACTACAGTATATCACAAGAGATATCGATAACAGTCACCTATTGTACGGCACCATGTTCCCAATGCTGTTGTATTTGTCTCTGGAAAATCAAAGTTGTACTTTGAGACCTGGCAACCACAGAGCAGGTGTGTGTTCTGCCTGCATCTCTTGTCCCATTAAGGGTGCTTCTTTAATTTAGCAGTACTCTGCCCAGACACAGAAAGGCATGTTGATTTCATATCATTACGTGACAAGCAGTCTTCTAGTTCCAAATTTTCACATTTCCTTTTCTCTTTTTTTACCCCTTGCAGTATGCTAATTTCTCATATTAGTCTTATCCCACCAGCTCCCAGATATAATCTATCAACCTAATACAAAGCCAGGTCTCCTAAAGCAAAAGTGAAACAAAAAAAGACACATTCATGGCCACAGTCACTAGCATATGAAAAGCTATGCAAACTGCTAGCAGTGAACAATTCATTCATCACATTTAGTCCCTTCTTTATATTCTCAAATTATTTTCAGAAATATTTTGTTTTTTACAAATTTATTTATTTGAAATGATTGAACAATTGGGTTATGAGAACATATTTGACCCTATAGATTATTTGTGAACTATCCACCTTGACCAATGCTTTGAGTATTCATTATCCATAATTTCCTAGTTGGGCTGTGTGATTAGTAAATGAAGTTACATGATATTGTTTCTGCTCTTGGACTGAATGTCTCCAAAACATAAGAAGCTTCTAAACTAAGGACATGTGGTTAAAGCACTTGATTGGTAGAGCCTTCATCCGCATCTGATCCACGATCCACAAAAATGGTCCACAGATATCTGCAGATATAAAGGGGATATCTGTGGATTTGCAGGACTCTATTGAGTCACAGCTGAATTGAGTTTACTTCCTGCTTATGCCAGAGACTTCTGGTGTGGTCTTGGTCAAGTTATTTAATCTTTCTTCCTGTCCCTCAAATCCCCATTGCAAAGCAACATTTTCCTACTTCACAGAGGTACTGTGATGGTAAATCACTAGTGTGTATGAGGCGTTCAGACCTTACAATGATGTGTGATATAGAAAATACCTTAAAAACAAAGTCACACAAACACTTCTTGTGCCAAAATGTGCATGAATATATATTCACACAATGCTTTCTTTCTGCAAACAAATATTTGCTCATACAAGTATTTAGAGAAAGCAAACAGAATGGGTCATGAATATCAGCAAAGTGAAACCACATTCTGGTTCCAACTGGTTAATGTGCAGAATCCACATTAGGGTCTTTTGTCTTGAATTCACCATGGGCCTACAGAGAGATCTGGAGGTAGATGCTTGCCCCCACTGCTACCAGGTGCTCCTTGGCTCATGCAGGGATGTGCAGTGTTTCAGATAGTGGTGGTTGTTTTGTTTCTGGTGCTAACATGCTGGATTCAAAGAAAGATCAACTGGTTTCAAAGCCTGCGCGTTTGCAAACCATGGGTACTTTCCCAGGGAATCTACATGAGGCCTGGTCTATAATGAGGCAGAATCGGGGTGAAAACAGAGTGCCAGTGAGAAGATTGTTGCTCAGTCTCACTCAAGAGCCTTGAGGCTTATGCTGGGCCTCACTAGTAACCCACTGAACTTGTGGTGGGTGTGTGTGCGCGTGCAGATCTCAATATTAAAGATATATAATTTGCAACAAGGAGAGTGTTACCCTGGAATTTGACATTCCTGTCTGTACCCCAGAACTTGACAGTACTGCAGTAAGCCATTTTGTATGTTTGCACTGCTGGCTGCAAACCAAACATCCCATAGCTAGGAATAATCTTAGGCTTTTGTGAGACAAAGTCAGACAGCTTCATACTTGCAGTTTGTTAATTACAATGGGAGGATGGAACAAAAAGTTATGGAAAAGAGTGAGTGAACAGCACCCTTGGTTTTAGGTGTTACTGACATATTGTTCTTAGGGCTAGAAATATTTGAGATGAGTAGTTTCTTGAAGACAGGAGAATTGGTGACCCAGTAGAGGTTATTTTGCTGACCCACTAGGGGTCATCATACTCCTAGTGGGTCAGCAAAACCCACCCAGAGTAACACATGTACTCTGTTAGAGTTAACTATAAAAGATTAGGTAAAAGTAAAAACCTCAGAGCAGTCTAAGGGAGCTTTTCTTCAGGCAAGGAGCTGACATCTAAATTCCTCATCAGCTGGATGGAAAGAGGACCTCTGGATGTCCGGCTGGTGATCACTCAAAACCGTCTCAGACTGTGGATAACTTCATATGGGATGTCCTAAACCTATTGTGTGTGTGTGCGCTTAATGTCTAATAGATAGTAGTTTTAGATAAGAGCCCGCTTGCTTGCATTAACATTTTCCAGCTGGAAATGCTGTGTTCCCATTAATTTATTCCTGACTCTGTCAGTAGAGAAACAGTTAAGTTACCACTGCTTTGGGTTCTGAGCAGGGCCGGCTCAGGCTTTTTTGCTGCCCTAAGCGGCGAAGGAGGAGGGGGGGCGGGGAGAAGAAGCTGCGATCGGCAGCACTTCGGCGGCAGCTCAACCACACTGCTTCTTATGTGGCCGGCAATTCGGCGGTGGGTCCTTCGCTCCAAGGGGGACTGAGGGACCCGCTGCCGAATTGCTGCCGAAGACCCGGACATGCCACCCCTTCCCATTGGCCACCCCAAGCACCTGCTTCATTCACTGGTGCCTGGAGCCGGCCCTGGTTCCGAGAAACCCCGAGTAACATGCTGCACGGAACTCTTAGTATTCCTTGCCCCAACAGGGGTCTTTCTCGTCCCTTCCACTGGACTCCTGCTGGTCCTGGGTCTGGGGATTTCCTTGGATATCCCTGAAGCTCCTATTGCTTCTCAGTCCTATGCTGAGGACCAGGGAAGAAACTACACCTCTTCAACCCCAAACTCAGACACAGCAGCAGTTCTGCTGTTGTCATTGGTAAACACATTTTTAGAAAGGCTTAAGGAAAAGTGTGCATATAATTCCCCTTAGAGGAATGCGTGAGAGTGATGTGATCATACTAGTGCAGGTCACGGGACATGCAACTGATCATCCACAAACCAGTGACACTGACTGTACATAAAGTGCTGTGAAATGCACACAATAAGCAAACTAAAATGTAGAGAATAATAATAATCTCTAACTTCCTTCAGTTTTAGTAACGTTAGGTGTTACTTACACCAAAACTACAGTGGTACAAAGTTTTCTGACAGGAATGTGATTATCAGAGAGATGATGAGTCCTTAAGAAGTTACTGATACTTCCTGTATTTCTGCTGTGGGGATGATATTTGCAAATTATCACGGTGTCATGATGATCATATTCACAACATACAAACAGAAGTTAGAGAAAGACATAAAATACTCCTTTAGGAAGGTTGTAATGCAACACTACTTTGTTAAAATCCAGAACATTAATACACAATAACCAAAACCAGAGAGAGAGAAAGCAGGCTGCTCCCTAAGACAGAAGCATAACTTTCCCAACTTAGCTCTTGGCTAGGTCTTTCCAGACTGACTCTGATCATATGCTTTCCTACAGAGCTCCTGAGCCTGCAGTCTGGACCAGGAAACCTCAAACAATTTAAAATGACAACCTACAATTCCAACACAGTTTTCAAGCACACCACAGTGACTGCCAGTGAACACAACTGACAGGCCTTTTCTCCTTGTCCACTTAATTGTAATAAAATAAGAACTAAAGAACTTGTATTAGGTGCTCTGCATGTAGACAACTACAGTGCATGCAGGCTAGGGAAGATTTGACAGTAGCACAAGAGACGGTTTGACATCTGGGGAGGAGATGTAGGAGAAGGATGGAGACAATGAAGAATACAAGGAGGACCTCATAGAATGTTAATTTAACAATGCAGTGTTCTCTCCTCCTTGCCCTCGTTATGCAGGAACTAACTGATAACTATCCTTCACTGATCTCATGCTGCTGCTTAGTGTTTGGAAGCCATCACTGTGGCTGGTGCAATTGAGTTAAATTATTCATGAGTGGGGGATGAAGGGAATCACAAACTTCAGCTTATGACCAACACCCTTTGCCCTATGAGGTGGTAGGGGAGGACATGGAACTACACAAAACTTGGTAACTGTATCTGGGACAAGTGCTCAAGTGGATTCGGGGAGTCTGAATCCATCAAATCAGGTCACTGATGGGTAAGGTCATAATGTGGTATTTTTAAAGCATCTTTAAAAATTAAATTTTAAAATAAGGGAATGCGCTATAGAGATGCTGAACATGCTGATCAAACACTTTTCTGTGCTATGCTTTAATAAGTAAAATATCTAAAGCTATCTATATTTAAGTCAGTCATAATGCTTCATTTGTGTGTGAGGGATACTGCAAACATTTTGTATGCAAATAGAAAGAAAAGGAAAAACATCTCTTACGGACGTGCCCAGCACCCTCTCAATTTAGCCACAGGAGGGCATGAGATATTTATTTAAGAAACATTTTGACTGGAAATTATACAAGAGTAGTAAGCCTTATTGCTAAATAAGGATCTGGATAGTCACCTGTTCTTTAGCCCCTTGCTGTCAAACAAGTACTTGGCTAAAAAATATTTTAAAATTAGACTTGTCTGAAATAATTCTAAAATTCAATACACTGTGGTGCTAATACAGTTGGACTGGGAAGAATATCAAAACAGTTTTTTAAAATGCTGATTAATTAACCTAAATCTCAGGTCTGTATTTTTCTGACATTATTTTGAAATACAATGGTTCTGTAAATAAAATCTTAAATCCTATATATAACCCAGTACATCTAAGTCTTAAATAACCTCTACGTTTTCATATATTTGAATTCAATGGTACGAATTCTTTTTTTTTTTTGATACACCAGTCTAAATCTGGAGTAAATCCACTGAGTTCTTAGTTATTCTGGCTTTACTGTGGTGTAACAGCCTATTCTGTCCTCACATGCTATGGTATTCTATTTGCTATTATGTATTGTTTTAATTGCTGTGGAAGGATTTTTTAAAAGAGAGTTTTCTTCACTAGTTGCTTAGGAACTCATCCTATCTGCTTTACTCACAGTACAATACTGGATTCATTTAGACCCCAGTCCTGCAAAGCATGTAAACACATGCTTAACCATGTTAAGTACTTGAGCAATTTTGTTGTCATCACTTAAGCATAAGCTTAAAATTAAGCATGTGCTTAAATGGATCGGGGCATACAGTGCCACTCAACATGAGGAAGGTGGCAGGATGACGCTCTTAATTAGTTTACAAATATAATTCAACATGCAGTGCAATTCTTTGCACTGAACAAAGTGCATGTGGACAAGTCTCTCTTGACACAGAGGGGATTAACCTATTTATCTACTTTGATTTCCAAAGGGGGTGGAAGTGGGGTTGATTGCTGTTGTTCTTCGCTCCTAAATTTGTGAATTTAATTCAAGTTAACTGATTTGTATCAGAATATTTGTACCAATATTTCAAAGTCTGTTTGTCTATGATTTACTTAGAAGACCAATCAGTAAATGTTGTTGTTAGTAAAGATGAGATATTTTTACTCCTGGTTCATTCAATTTGAAATAAAACCAAATGCTTAAACACCAAAGTATCATTAACAAAAAGTGGAAGTTTGTGTAATTTTTAAATTACGGGTTATACCTGTACTGTAAGATATCAATCCAAAGCCTAACACCCATAAAGTTCAGAAGAGTTTGAATCCAGGATTGTGGTTTAAACCTTTATTAATGGTCCATTATGGAGTTTCTTGCACGCTATTTTGAAGCATATGGCCAGTATATGGGGCCCCCACTACAGAAAGGATGTGGACAAATTAGAGATAGTCCAGCGGAGGGCAACAAAAATGATTAGGGGGCTGGGGCACATGATTTACAAGGAGCAGCTGAGGGAACTGGGCTTGTTTAGTCTGCAGAAGAGAAGAATGAGGGGGATTTAATAGCAGCCTTCAACTACCTGAAGGGGGTTCCAAAGAGGATGGAGCTCAGGTGTTCAGTGGTGGCAGATGACAGAACAAGGAACAATGGTCTCTAGTTTCAGTGGGGGAGGTCTAGTTGGATATTAGGAAAAACTTTCAGTAGAAGGGTGGAGAAACACTGGAATGGGTTACCTTGGGAGGTGGTGGAATCTCCATTCTTAGAGGTTTTTAAGGCCCAGGTTGACAAAGCCCTGGCTGGGGTGATTTAGTTGGGGCTAGTCCTGCTTTGAGCAGGGGGATGGACTAGATGACCTCCTGAGATCTCTTCCAACACTAATCTTCTATGATTCTGTCAGAGTCAGGTGACTGCACTATATAAACTATAGGTGTGATCCAGTATGGCAATTCCTATGTTTGAGTGAGAAGGGCCAACTGCATTCAAGTCTGAATTTCAATACAAACTTCACCAAAATCCAGAATCGTTTGGTTCCAGAGTTTTGGTTCAGACTCATCCCTGATGAAAATCTGTTACTGCAGGAAATCAACATGGTAGCAAGGGCGATAGCAGAAAGAGACAGCCACTTGCACAAAATTGTTTTTGAATATGACAGTCAATACTGTGTAAGGCATGACTGGACTAGTAAACTGCAGTTGCCACATTTTTTTCTATGCTTGTAACCCCCTTATTTCAATGCCCAGTATTAGATTGGTTAATAATAAAATCACAGTGTTTCAATATCATGTGCTGCAAAGAGCCGCAGGGGACACAATAAAGAGCCACTTGCAGCTCTCAAGCATCAGTCTGAGAATTGCTTCTTTAAACAGTGTTCTACTGAAAGTTTGAATGAAGGGAATAATCTTTCAAAAACAAAAAATCCTGTACATTAAATATGTAAATACCTGGAGGTGGATGATCAACCTGCAAAACAAAGAAACACAAATAAATTCCCCTCTGCACTAAGTTGGAAAATTGAAATGAAAAGACTCTTAAAAAAAGAATGGCCCAATCCTGCTCAGGCAAAATTACACTAACAGGATTGCAGGATCTGCGTCCAAGTTCTTGACTGTGGGTAAATCTGGCCACATCTTGTTCATATTCTCTAATATGTCTATCCCTTGTTGGCAATGAAACACTTGTAGGTACTAATTAAAAAAGCTATTATCCCATTTACATTGTCTGTGAAACTGACAGTTCAATGAATGCAATATAGGATACTGTTTGCCTGTAAGCTTTTCTGATCCACTAATGAATCAAATATATTTGAATTTGGAACTCTCATAATTTTTTATGGAACACTATTAAACCAATTTGGTTGATAACCACTGTAACCCTTGTAATATACTGCAGCAACAATGAGATTATTATTCTTGGATGTGGTTTGCTGTACCATGAGCTGTATGCTGATCTCCTGAAGTCCTTGCATGAAGGAAAATTTAAAGAAAAGATATTTTTTAAAAGGTTGCATGTTCTTAAATGGAGAACTGATTAGTAAGAATGATTTAATATCTCCCTGCCTTAGAAGCAATGGAAATTTGGGACAGGATCAAACATTCCCTCCAAGTTGGCTACAACCTTCCTTGCTTAATATTGTTTTTAAATGAAACATCTGACACATTTTCCAGCAGGGATGTTATTTTGTTCCTCACGCTGAAACGTTTCAAAATTCACTGAAAAACAGGCTGAATGGAAGAATGTTTTCCCCCCATAGACATCTGGAGCTTTCTTTCAAAGCTGATGTGATCTTTCATCTGGACAAGAAAGGCTTTGATCCAAACTCTAAGATCCCCTATCTCCCAGTTAATTGGTGTTAGTGAGGTAGGTTTGACAGCCTCTGACACCAGTCTCTGGAATGCCTTACTCTATTAAGACCTGTCGGTTGTGACTCAGTCAACTCAAAGACATCAGCATTCTCTCATTTGACTTCTGCCCTCTGGGGATGGCTACAGGTTTTACCTGCTTTTATTGTTTTTTCTCTTAAAACCATTCAATGTCAAGAACTAAATACACTTTTGAAACCAAGCACAAGGCACTTAGAGGCACATGTGATGAGCGATGTTTTTAACAAACTCTCCCAGTGAATACAGCAGGAGATATAGCATAAAAGAGAGGGAGGTGGAGATAAAATCCAAGCACGCATTTCTTTAGGATCTTACAATTCTGATGTGTTCACATGTATTTTTCTGCAGTATGATTATTGAAGGATAAACAAAAGTGTTTTTGGTGGGGAAATATGCACTGATGATTCCCTATATGAGTTACAGTGTAAATCATTCAAAAGCATCATTCACTCTTTGATGTGTTATACTAAAATAGGGTTAGATAATTTAAGGCAGGATTGTGACCAGTCCTTATGATGCAACACAGAAGAGTAAAGGAAACATGAGCTATTTGCATTGTGGGCACTAGCTTGGCAAGGACAGTATCTCCATAGGACAGCTATTCCTGAGCAGATAGGATGGGAGTGACTGTGCAGGGACAGGGAATGGGTGGAGCTGTGGTTCTGTCCCACTCAGTCCACAGATCAGTAGAGATGGGCTGGCCTGGAGGGGGAAGTAATCTGTTCCTGGTATAGGCCTATAACAGATGACTTTCCCTCTGGAGCCAGGGAAGAACCAGGGAATGCATTGTGACAAAATGCTGTGGCAGTACAGCCACATGCCACCCCTCACTTGGGACACACTACAATGTCACCATCTAGTCTTTAGATTGCAACGTGTTTTGATGATGAGTAGTTCAACTCATAGCCTCTCATTTCCAGAGACACAAGGCCTAATTTCCCAAGTGCCTCGCCCCCTTTTCTGGGAGTATGGACAGTTCTCAAGTTCCTGCATCTACATCTGCACCTACATCTTCATGCACAGGTGTGCGACTCCATCCACTGCATGTGGTTTTAGGGCTGTCTCCTGTGAGATGCTGAGTGCCTCCAGACTATATGGGAACCATTTGGAGATTGTTGTTTTGTCTCACTGAGATACTGTCTGGAGATCCACATCATTTTCCTGAGGGTCTCTAGGAGAAAACAATTGGAGAATCCTTCAACATAAGTTAGTACCAAAACCAGTGAGAAGCTCCCATTTATATGTCAGGTATCAGGCAATACTGAGCAGTCCCAATATCAATTCAGTTCCCTATAGTCATATCCCAATACTAAAAGCTCCTGGATGGACTCTCACACCGACGAGGGCACCGGCTCCATAACATGTTGCCTCAACATTACAATTTATGGAAAAGATATAAGATCTGTGATGCGTTGTGTGCTAAGCTGGGGAAAGAGGTTATTGGTTATTAGTCCTGATATCCATGACTGTACATTTGAACTGCAAGGTTGAAAATATCATGGATGCAGAGACTCCTGGTCCAACAGAGTTAAAGAATGTACAATGAAACCATCGTTGGTTTGTACTGCTTAGAAAGTATGTCCAACTGTACATTACCCTTCAACTGTGATTGATCTGGAGAGTTAGAGGTTTAATATTGATTAGAAATTGATATACCACTGCCACTTACATGTCAGTCTCTCTCAGAAAGTGCAGCCCATCAGTACTTTAGAGCAAGATCACAGAGTTCACTGAAGTCTCAATACTGGGTTCTCTGTATCAGTTTCCTACACCTGAGTTTGCGGCACTTACACCAAAAGCATAATAGAATGCAATGGCTTTGAAAGGCAGCTTCAGTGCATGTGTGGTTGGGGAGTGTAAGGTTTGACAAAGTAAGCATGAATCTTTGGTGATAAAAGGTGGAAACAAATTGAAAGCAGGATGAAAAATCCATTTTACAAGCAGAAAATGTAGCATAAGTAGGTGAACCAGGAAGTAAGTAGAAGCACCTACCTTACTGACAATTGTTTTTGATGATTAGGACTGAAAAAAATGTTTGAAAATGCCAACCCTCCACTTGGCTAAGAATAAGCAGACATTCAGGGCCCAGTCCTGCTCTCCTTGAAGTCAGTATCTCAGTCTCCAGTATCCCAGTTCCATAGACAGTGGGACTGCGTTGATTCACCACTGTGTCATTCCAGTTTTGCAGCAGCGTGACTGAGTTATGCAGCGAATCAGGTCCAGCACTGCTCTAGAAAAAATAAATCAGCAACAGTTCAATGGCTTATGCAGCCATTTAATGGCTATTATTGGTGCCCAGGCCTCTATGTTTGTTAGGTTTTTTTTATCATGAATAAAATGCTGATTTTTTTATTTTGGGGCTATGCAATCCCCCGCCCTTCCCTGTCAATATATTCTTTAAGGAAAGGATTTTATTTAAATATGGCGAATGAAAATATCAGAATCAAATGGAAACCTGTTTTCCACATCATTAGAGGAAAATAGGGTAGCGAGGTCAGTTGTTAAGTTATACACATTAGCTCAAAATGTTCTACATGAGCTCAGGCTATTTCACATCTTTAAGCACTGAGCGCTGATTCACAGTGACTTTGATGGAATAACCAGGCTTTATGCATTAGACTTGAAAGGCATTTGAATAAATTCCAGGTCAGTGTTTTAGGTCTGGCATTTCTAAGATTTACCCCTTGCTTGCTTCCTTTCAAGAGAATTGCAACTGCTTTCCCCAGCTTCTCAAACATTCCCAGAGAAATACCTCTGGAAAAGAGAAATCTGGTTATAAGAACTTAATCACTTCCTAGATTATTCATCATTTCAGCAAGAAATGCAGGCAACTTTTTATTTTAACCCTAGAAGCACTGTTGGTGTGAGAAAATTCATGGCTCCAGCTGACAGGGCTTCCATTTACTCTGCTCTAACAGTATTAGATTGGCATAGATGTAATCTCATTAGGTTATCCATGGAGACCTACTGGCACAAGAAAACAGCATCTATTGTTTACTCACACGGTATGTTGGGATAATCTGAGAGGGCTCTAATGGAGTTGTAACTATGCACATGCTGATTGGAAGCATTAGGAAGATTCATATACAGCTCTATTAATGGCACCAGGGAATCTGAACAAACAAATAAAGCCACACTGAGCAATAAATGTTAGCCTACAAGTACCACATGACTTTCCTCATAACTACGCTAATTAATTGCTACAAAATGAATAATTTTATGATACAATTTGGGCATTGGAGGGCATGGATTAGTGGACTAAGTATTATATTTGAAAAGACTGCAAGGCACAGATAGGGTCAAATCCTAGGGAGACTGCTTCTATCCTTCCATAGTATAGTTGCTCCATTGAATTCCATGCTGCTAACTGTATGTGGTTCCTTGGGAATAAAGGACAAATCCTTTCCCTACAGAAGTCAGTTGGAGTTTTGCTCTGTATTTCAATGGGAACAGGAGCAGGCTTATGATCTTTGAAACCAAGGACTTGTTTGCTCTGCAGTAAAGGAGCCAAGGCACTTCTTCTTAAGAGTTAGCGTTTACACCAATGTTCCTGGCCAAAATATTCCTTTCTTCCCCACTGATGTGCAGGCTGTCCATTTGGATGATGCCTTCTACCAAAGAGATAGCTGAATTTCAGCTGTGCCCTATGTATATACAATGAAACCTGCTTTAAGCATAATGGAGTTGGCCACTGAAGAACGATGGGACAGAATTGTGTTCAGTAGACTTGGGGATACTTTAAAGCAGAATCTTAAATAGGCTAATAAACTGATCGATTGTATAAGTTATGTTTTGGTAGCCTATCTTCTAGATGAAGATTGCTGGATGAGATTTCATGCAGAGCCTATTACTGCTCCTAACTTGGTGAGCAAGGTCACTCCGAGTGAAGTAAGGTAGCTTCTTCCACTGCATGGCTAGCTGCCCTGGAATGAAAAATTGGATTTGAATCAAAACTTGGTCTCTTAGAAGGGTAGGGAACTAATCACAGGGTCAGTCATTTCAGTGAAGCAGCATCAAACAACACACTATCCTTGCACTTTTAGGTCCGGGCTGGCCCTGTTAATTGTGTTAGAGTTTGTTTGGTCTTTTTCCCCCAAAAAATTAATGTTGTGTCACAAGTGTTTGGTACCCAAATTATTCTGAGTCTAAATATCCAGGGTTTATCTTGACAGGAGAGTTTCCAATTACTTTCCCATCTTTATGAAGATTTTTTTTTAAAAAATGAATGGCTACTGTTAGGCTTCAATTTCTATATTTAGGCACTAAATAAGTGTCCTGATATTCAAAAGTGCCGAACATCCAGGATTAGTAGCTCACTCTAGACACTTTTTTTTAAAAAAATTGGCCTTTATAACTGTTATTATTCTGATTATTTATCATTTTTATTGCAATAGCACATAGGACCTGCAAATCACGGACCCATTGTTCTAGGTGCAGCACAGAAGAAAAAGTGCTGTAAGATACAATTCTAATGACCACATTTCTAGATGGTTATTCATCCAGCAGAATAGGTTCAGATAACACAGCTACTCCATATTTAGGACATCCTTGTTTTCTGTAAGATATTCAGTCATCAGCGCTTCAAAAGTAGTTAACAAATAGGCTATGATTAGACAAAATGGCAGTGTTGCCCTTCCCACCTGGCCTCTCCCATCGTTCTTTGATGATTCTCTGGCCCCATGGCTAGTGCTTCTATCTGTTGCTCTCCATCATTTGGTATCTCACATAGTCATTCAGTAAGAGTTGAGCGCGATTTCCCAGCTCAGCACTAATGGCTGTTTTGGCTAAAATGACAGGCCCACTTATGCTCAAGGGTTTCTTTTTCATTTGTGCTCAAAAAGAAAATGGCTATGAAGGTGCAGCCAAGATGGGGCAGAAAAGAAAAGAAATTCAATTTAGTTGGGAAACAATTTCAATGCTTAATTAGTAAGGGGGGGTGGAATCCAAACCCTGAACAGGTGGTGTGTTATTCTGCCAGGGATCTTCAATGGGAGGCAGTGCATATTGTTAGCCTGATGCAGAATGAAAAATGCGAAGACCTGCAGTACATGGATACTTAATGGCATGTGAGCTGCTCAGATGAAGCCATGATGATGTGAAGAAATCCAATCTGTACAGGAGAAAACACTCCTTTTTGCCCACAGTTCTGCTTTGAGATTTACATGGATGTGGCATTAGCAGTGTCCTCATTTAGCTGCACATACCCAAAGGAACAGCAAAAATGATGGCCCAGAAGAAAACTGCCACATTTCAAACACTCCAGCTGTGCCCTGCCACCATCTCTGCCTTCCTCTGCCAAATCCAGTAATTTATGATTTTGTTTTTTGTATCTACAAAAAATGTTAATTTTATAGAATGAGGGAAAGACTGGGAAAAGAGTAAAACAGATGGTGAAGGGACACTTGTGTTTTCTGTTAACTGCATTACAGTTTTTACCCCAATCTTGTAAATATTACTAAAGTTTACATGATTGTTACTGTTGTGTACATGATGCTTTAAAATAGAAAAGCAGTGCCAGCAAATAACAGTCTCTGTTTCAAAGAGATTGGAGTCTTAAAGGCATACTAATCCAGGGGGTACTAGAGCACAAGACAATACTGAATAAATAAATCATGAATTTTGAATCATAATGATTTTCATTATCGAAGCCCAGGGAGTGCGCTTTAAAAGAATAATTATTCTTGTATTTCTTGTTCTTGGGATAAAACTCATAGGTGCTGGAATTAGAGGTCCTGCTACTGCACCCCCTGGCATGAAGTGGGTTCCATTATATACAGGGTTTACAGTTTCAATGGCTTCGCACCCGCACGATAAAAATTGTTCCAGCCCCCCGACAGAACCATGTGTGTATATATCTGTATGAAACAGCATGGTCCATATATTGGGGGGGGGGGGCGGGGGAAGATTAGCTGAGTGATGGGAAGTCACTGTAACCTCACTGCTACCAAAAAGAAAAAAAAATGTTGCAGTTCTATGCCTGCTTTGTGATTAAGTGTAACTCACATCAACATTTCACCCTATGAGAAGGCTCCTTAGCGATCTTCTCTAGGCTGTATAAATGATTTTTTTTGGCGTTCTCTCAAGGTAGCACTTTACCACCCAAGCGCCCAGGCAGCAATACCTCCCCCTTCACAGTGTCTCTGCAGAGTTTATGGGATGCTGGCTGGGGAACTCAGCCAATAGTAGCATGTGGCATAGACAAGAAAATAGTATCCTGGCAATGGCAAGTGTTTCCATTGCTTCTAATGGTGCCGCAGCCCTGCTTCCAATGGGGAAAATGTAATGGAGCAGCAAAGGCCAAAGAGCTGAGTGTCCATCCTCTTCCTCCATGCCCTTTAACACGTAAAGGGAAGGGCATGGGCTCCAATGTCTAGTAATATAAAATGTGTGCTGCTGAATACACAAAGCTGGGAGCTATGCGGGTGAGTGGCTATTGTATAATCACCACGTATAATTATTTTTAGATTCAGGAGCTCTGTTCAAATACCACTATGCTTAATGGTGGTAAAGTTTCAAGAGACCAGACCATCTGATCGCATCCTTTTAAATCGTGCTAATAATTTCTCCTTGTGCTTTATTCTAGAGGACACACATGAGCTTGCTACACAGAGAGCTGCTGCCTGATGTAAACTGAAGGAGACCAATATTTCTTGTGGGTACCAGGGCTAACTTCTTAAGTCCTGGAGGCTGCTTGTGATACAGAGGGTTTCCTGGCCCTCTCTGGCTGCTACTCATGCTTCATCCATTCATCTAAGACGACCTGGACAAGACTCTATACACTAAATAAAAGAGCTTTAAAGGCAACAAAGTCCTGCAAAGCTGTCTGCTGTGTCACAGTAGCAATCTCACTGGAAAGGTTGCTGAATCAGATGGTAACAATGAGCGCTGACAGATGACTGTGGTACACTGTTTGTCGAATTGAAGTCATAACAGTCCAGCTGGTTGGTGATGTTACTGGCTCATAGCACATAGCCTATAATTCCTTACATTGTGCAGGCGCTTGGCATCCCTCCTGCCACATTTCCATTTACTAACATATCTCCATTCTGAAATGCATTTACATGGTTTTACAGGTTCCTAAGTGTAAAAGTATGATTACGAAGCCCCTCAAGATTTGGTTACAACTGAAGATTTTCTTGTTGAGGTTCTGCTTTTATTCTCTGCTGAACCATGACAGTGAGTTACTACCTTGCAAGTGACTCACAGGTATTTATTATCCCGTATATAAAAGGTCAGGTTTTAATGTTCTGTGTGATGTATGTATGTGGCTTAAGATCGGGCAGTCTTGAATGATAGATCTTAAACTATGATTCAGGGGAAGGGGCAAGAAATGAGAAATCACAACGTTCGTTAAACAAGCCTGAAAAACACTAGCACATATGTGAGCTGGAGATGGAAACCTGCCAATTCCAGCTGGAACGCTGAGCCACATTCTCACCACTCATAGGCCATAGCAGGCTGAAAACTGAACTGACATTTGAAAAACTCTGAGAGCTTTTCTTTTTCCCTAAAGAAGTCTTCTGATTGCATAAGATACAACACTAATAGATAAAAATAATGCTTAGCGCTAACTCCTCTCCCTGGTACAACCATTTTGTGACACTGAAGCACTACGCAGAGACCAGAAAACTGCCCCTAGTTTAGTAGAGTCCTTAGGTGGCATAAAGCTGGCATTGCTGGGGGCCAGACCAGGCCCCAGCAGTGCCTGCCTGCTAACCTAGGAGTGAGAGATTGAGAGAGATGGGTCATGGCCTTGGGTGGAAGGGGTAGGACTGAAGCACTCTACTCCACCTGATCCTCTGTTGTTTGGGAAGCATTGCTGCCAGTTTAATATAGAACAACCCCTGGCATCACAGGCTAGACCTACTATGGGGTAGGGGAACTTGGTGGAGAGGGAGGGCCAGGTTCCCCTACCCCATAACCACCAGGTGGGGCTACTACCAATGCTAGGTGGGGAGGCCACCCTGCTGACAGTAAACACATTTATGCTCCAACTTAAACCTGTACAAAGTTTGGAAATTCAGTTAAAGTTCCCCCCGGCAGCTTTAGCCCTGGACCCATGGCTTATCCCACAGGTTACAACATGTACAAAATGTGAGAGCAAGGATTATGCCCAAATGACATTCAGTAACATCAGGCTGCTGCTCCTACTGACAGGGGCACTGGAACAATTTGTGTAGTGGGGGTGCTGAGAGCCATTGACCCAAACTATAAACCCTGTGTATGATAGAAACCACTTCATGCCAGGGGGTGCTGTACTCCCAGCACACCTAGTTCCAGCACCTGTGCGTACTGATGTCTTTGGGAGTCTTTCCACTGACTTTACTGGGAGCTGAACGGGGTTCTAGATGAGGATAATCATTCATTTTTCACTTGATTCCCTCACTCTCAAAATATCTTTATCTCCCCTCATACACTTTTGCTTCCTTTATTAGTTATTGGTATAGACTGAGTCAGAGTCATAGAAACGACCACCAAATCATCTAGTCTGACTCCGACCTCCTGTATATTACAGGCCACTAAGCCCCACCCAATAACCTGTGCATTGAGCCCAGTACCCTGGATTAGACTAAAGTATTACAGCCCTCTGGAGATTCAGCTATTGTATGCCATAGTCAGAGGACAGGAGGGACAAAGGTGGACCAATGCCCGAAGCCTCTGCAATGGCAGGGAATTGATTTGGTGAGAAATTCCCAGATGATTCTAGCAAGACTTGATTTTGGACCTGAGTCTCTCCTGCTCCTAAATTCTTCATTGTAAAGGACAGGGGTGACCTGGGAGGGAACATCAAGGAGTTGGTTCTAGCTCCTGGATTCCCAGGCTAGCCCCAATCCCAATGTGATTAAGAACAGCTTCTGGGCAGCAATAATTTGTGCCCTGATTGCAGGGTCCTTAATCAACCCTATGCCAGATGAGGACCACTGTTGCAGAGCTCCACTCTGTCATACCCCTTCCTGACCCTCACATGCCCTCTCTCTGCCCTGTACCTGAGGAGAGGGTGCAGGAACAGAGGTGCAGGGCCTCACTGCAATGCAGATGTACCAGCAGGAAATTCACCTAGGTAACCCATTCCAGTGCTTCATCCCCCTCCTAATGAAATTCACCTGTGTGGCTTAGGTATTGAGAGGCACCATCATTCATTGAGGAGATGCAATTCCAACAGTAGCTGTGCTCTCACTTCATTAGTGGAGTACATGCATTGATAATCTCCTGAGGACCCTAATGACTCAGTATAGCAGAAAAAAAATACAACAGCTAAAAGTTGGATACAAGAACATTCTAGGTTGGTGCTTTTTTTGCGGAGACCCTCCCCCGCACCCATTTCATACTAGAATGTTTTGTGAATTCTTTTCTCAGCAAGTTCTGAACATGAACTTGCCTCACTGTTCTTAGAAAATAACAAACAGCTTTGGGCTATAAAACCTCTCAGATTGTTTTCTGCAGAAGGAATTTGCATGCTGACTCATTCCTGCTATATTTATAACCTAGTGCCAAACCACCGCACCGGTAAGATTTCTAATAAAGCTATGGAAATTACATTCATTGCAATGAGAGTTGAATAAATTTACATTTGTAGTATTTTACAATTTATGGCAGATTACCTTGTTTGTGTATGTCTGGGTTTTAATGGTCATTTTTTATAACAGAAAATTGTAGTTTACGATGGTATTCCTGGTAGAAATTTATGATGCGTCTACCACATGGAATATTGTGGTTGTTTTATTGTTATGTAAGATGTACTGTACATTATTGGGAATTAGTGATTACAAAAATGTTAGAGAACTTGAAATTTTATTAAAGTGATATTTTTTCACAAGGATTTTTAGTTCAAGTTTATCATAGACCAAATGCTTCATTCCTTCTCAGGAAAAATTCTCATTGACTTCCAGGTGCCCTGTCCTGAGTATTTAAAACTGATTACATAGGTAGTATTTAACACACTACACACCTTCTCTTCAGAGTACCTTGCATGGATTCATATTTTTCAGGTCAAACTGGCCTATCTGAGGTCTGACTCAGGAAAGAACTAAGGAGATCTTTTAACCTCTTCCACAAAATCTAGCATTGTACATCCATGCACTCCTCACCACAACTCAGAGCCATCAGTTCTTTTCGTCTGCACAGAAGGTGGAAGATGTTACCGGATATCATGATATGGTCTCTCTCTGTGCACTGTCTTTGCCTGCCTTACTTACTAGTTTAGTATGTTATGCTCTCTTGTGCACAGTGTTTCCGGAAGGTGGCTGCTGTGAGTCCGAAGAAAGGGAATTTAAAATGATCCAGAGAGGTATGGATAAATGCAGCTTTCCTTTTGGCCACCTTTCTCTGCTAATGGAAAAAAAACCCTTTGTTTTGGAAGCGAGGCAGTAGTAAACACAATGGAGATGTTCAAACATTCTGTCAATAAAAAGCACCATTTACTGCTTTTGTACTGTCCATCCCAGTTTCTCGAAATACTTTCCCAGCACGAATTAATTAAGTATCACAACACCCCTGTGGAGTAGATAAATATTAAAGATGAAAAAACAGAGGCACAGAAAGAGTAAGGGCCAGTTTGTGATTTTATCAAGAAACATCCCATTAAAGCCAGGATGACAGAATTTGTCCCTAAGAACTCAAACTTGCCATGTGCATGGCACACCTGTGAGGTGCTGAGCACCCTCAACTCCTATTGACTCTAACGGAAGTTGGGGATACTCACCACCTCACTGAAGTACTCAATATGCTTCAGGGTTGAGCCTTAAGTGACTTGTACAAAGTCACGTATGCAGCTTATGGCAGAGTTCGTAGGAGAGTCTGCACTTTAACCACACTATCTATATGCACAGTCAGCAACGTACTATAATGTCTGGAAGAAAATGGTCAGCCTTGTTCTGAAACACTCTGCAGATATGGAGCTGAGAGATTTTAAACTGAGTTCTTCTTGATCATTACTTCACCCTGTTACTTAGTTTACAGCACCCCACCTAAACCCTCTCAAGGGCTCAAGGCATGACCTGGTCAGTTTAGGGCACTCCACCTATACCTACCAAGTATACCCTACTCTAGAAGTCACTCCATAAGGAATCCTCAAAATCAGACATTGATTAAACAAACAATAGTTTGTTTTGCTTGTAACTAAAGTTCAAGCATGTTTACCAAGGGATGCCACGATGCATCCAGTGATCACATGGTCACTGAAATCTTCAGTGGCATGCTAAGCTTGTCAATGCTAGATATAAACTGAATATCCAGCCAGAACCACCTTAAGGACTTAGGTAGAGATTGAACCAGGTGGTGCTCAATCTGCCAGGAAGCTATGGCCCTTTGGGATTTGCCATGGTGATGGGGAAAGTTAGTTCAAAAATATTCCTGGACATTCATTTGAATAAGACATAGAAATTCACTTTGATGCTATCATGACCTGTTTTATGTGCCTCTTGATAACATTGATGGGACCAGATTTTTGCTGGCAAAATTGTGGAAAGGGAAAATTTCACAAGGAGACATACAAATATGTATTAGTATATATCCCCTAAGTCCTGAACCCACCGATCTGGATTCCACCACGTGAGGGTCATCCTGTCCTCATTACCTGGCCCGCCTACTCTAATCATGGCTATGTGTAACCCATTATATGAGCGATGTACCCTCACTGCTCCCCTACTGTATCTTGACCCCACCCACCGTACACCCTGCATTGGGGACATTACAGACTGTATATATTATATGCTAACCAAATACCAATGTCCCCTATACTCTGTATGTTACCCCCGATGACTAATAACTGACGCATCAAACTGTGTATCATCTTTATTTAAATATTCTCTAATAAACATTTAAATGTGAATACTTTAATTATGTGTTCATCTAAATATTCACACCAGAATTGAGTTTGCGCAGCTTTCTTGAAAGCTCCTGGGGGATTTTTGACTTCTCCAGCAAAGAAGCAGTAACACAATGTGACACAGTGAGAGTGGCAAATGGTGAACTCCTGAAGTAATGGTCAGAACAAATAGTTTAGTTCTCTGTAGGCTGAAATGCATTTGCTTAACTCACGGGTCTTATAATTTGACTAGCAAACAAATTTGTAAAAATCAATGTCTGTCCAAGAATGAGTTGCAAACAGGCAAAGAGGCTGCATTTGTTAAATAAAATTGTTCACTCCAGACAGTTTGCCCCCTTTTACTTGTAACCAATGGAAAGAGAAACTTGTTACTATTCTGTGCAAGAAATGAAGACACCCTATTTTTCAATGTACATATTCCATCTTCCCATTAGTGCCTCAAATGTGAAAACTTCTGGTGAGCCTGCAGAGGACTGAATGGCCAATCTAGTCTTGCACTTAGGTCTACATTCTTGCCCAGACATGGCAGGGAAGTGGGGAGGTGCAAAGAAGCCTATTGTGGCTCCGTAATCTTGGTACTAGTTCTGTGCTGGTCCTATCCCTGGCCGAAGGTGCTATAAAGTACACCAGCCAGCTATGACCCCAAGGGGCCAATACACCGGCCATGAACAGCCAAGTAGCAGTATCACTGGACATAACATGCCCCTCATGCTAGAGGTTGTAGAGGAATGGCTGTGTAGGAGCCATCTATGTTATGCTAGCTGGGGACTCCTCTATACGAGGGAATTTTCAGCTAAGGAGATCAATAAGATTTCTGGCAGTGTGAATCATAGAAGATTAGGGTTGGAAGAGACCTCAGGAGGTCATCTAGTCCAATCCCCTGCTCAAAGCAGGACCAACTCCAACTAAATCATCCCAGCCAGGGCTTTGTCAAGCCTGGCCTTAAAAACCTCTGAGAATGGAGATTCCACCATCTCCCTAGGTAACCCATTCCAGTGCTTCACCCCCCTCCTAGTGAAATAGTGTTTCCTAATACCCAACCTAGCCCTCCCCACTTCAACTTGAGACCATTGGTCCTTGTTCTGTCCTCTGGCACCACTAAGAACAGCCGAGCTCCATCCTCTTTGGAACCCCTCCTTCAGGTAGTTGAAGGCTGCTATCAAATCCCCCAAGTGGCCCAGAAAAGCTGATGCTTATGTCTGGAAAACTGTTTCTGTAGAAAATGGTTAAGGATAGTCCCATCTGAGTATAACACAGATCTGAAGATGTAGTTGCAGGTTAGTTTATGTTGACAAGCGAGAATTTCTGTGTCATTGCTTTCCCATGGGTAGAATTCCAACAGTTTTTAGTTGACAAGGTAACTGAATGAGTCAGTTATTCATAGATTTTAAGGCTGGAAGGCATCATTAGATCATTTAGTCTAACCTCTTGTATAACACAGGTATCTTTACAGGTTTCAGAGTAGTAGCCATGTTAGTCTGTATCAGCAAAAAGAACAAGGAGTACTTGTGGCACCTTAGAGATTAACAAATTTATTTGGGCATAAGCTTTTGTGGGCTAAAACCCACTTCATCAGATGTATGGATTAGAAAATACAGTAGGAAGATATATATACACACAGAGAAGTACTCCTTGTTCTTTTTACAGGTATCTATGGGTCCCATAGTATTCCCTACTCCCACTGTTCACTTTATTCTTGATGAGAACCTGGGGCAATCTACATTATGGGGCAGATCCCCAGCTGGTATGAACTGTCAGAGATCCATTGATAGAATTCTGATTATTTACACCAGCTCAGGATCTGCTCCTATGCTTCTCAGATTATTTGAATGATAGTCCACATGGTTTTTCTATTGCCTGATGTATCATAATATTTCAGCAGTCTTCCCTTGATCTAAATTGGACATGAATACTGTACATTATTAAATGAGTCCACACATGTCTTTCATATAGTATGTGTTGGTCAAGCTTCACGGTTAATATACAGCATCTTCAGTGGTGGAGCTGGAGACGAGCCTACAGTAGCCTTGTATCAGCCCTTGCTGTGAAACAGAACACTAAATGAAGGCTGCGTGTAATCTTTAACCTAAATATTGTGTCAGACTAACTAAAAGGTGTGCATTGAGGGATGGGGAAAGAGAAATGATCTCACCAGCTGCACTGAAAACCTCCCAGTGCGTTATTCGTTCGCAGCTTTTGACTTGTCTGTTCACTATTGCTGACTTGAGCTTTTATAACCTTGGGCAAAATCTTCTTTGGTTATTGCTGTTGTTATCCACTGGAATATTGCATAGCTGCTCTCTAGTAGTTCAACTAGGGTAGCTATGATGTGAACTTTCCTGGAGAAGGGCTATTTTAGAGCCAAGTTTCTGAGTTCATAACCTGTTGCCTTCTCTTTAATGCTATATGCATGGGATCATTACAAGTTACCTTTTCTCAAGCACAAAATTTAATGGTAAAAAATTATACACCTTCTGGCTGTTTTGCACTATTGGAACAGAGTTCAGGAATGAACTCATGATCTGTTTGAATTTGGTAATAACATTTTTCCTTTTTCCTTCATTTGTAAAATCAAACTTCCCCATGCTATAGTTCTCCATTTGTCTGCAAAGTTAATATTAGTCCATTTATGGAATGTTTTAGGAAATGTGTCTGTGTTATATTCATCTGGTTTC
Organism: Chelonoidis abingdonii; assembly: GCF_003597395.2. Taxonomy (NCBI): domain Eukaryota; kingdom Metazoa; phylum Chordata; order Testudines; family Testudinidae; genus Chelonoidis; species Chelonoidis abingdonii. Next base: position 65,651,606 of record NC_133770.1, read on the forward strand.
ATTCTAGTCTAAACAATGAGCTAAAAGTGAGACCTTGTGTGTGGTAGTTTACTGAGGTCTGACATCTGAGTCAAGATCTGTGTGCCTCGCTATGAAAAGCATTATTTAAATGTAAACAGCTAGAACTCTACTCAAAACACAGAAGAATTACAGGGGTGATTTGGGATTTTTCTGTGCAGCTGCTGGGAGGGAAGTAGACTTTGCCTGCTGTATAAACAAAATGGTATGGGCCAAGATATATGCAAGTGCTTTCTTACCACACCATCTCTCTGGCCAATCAAATCTGATGAAGATCACAAATACTAATCTTTCCCTGTAAAAACCCTGTCATTATTCAGATTAAACACAGTGTAAAAATCAAATGTAAACACACACACACGAACAAAAAGGTGCTTTATGGGTCTCACAGCTGATCATACCTAAATGCCCTCAAATCACACCTGAGCCAGTGAAGTTTTGAGAGACACCTAGTGCCTGACAAGATCAGCTTCTTAGCAACATTCTCTGGGATGTCAAGTGTGATTTTGTGTCCACTCTTAAAAAAAGAAGGCAAGGAGAAGAGAAAGAGAGCAAGGTCCAGAGGGAGAAAATGGACAGATTAAACGGAGGTAGTGGCAGCTGTGCTGAGAAGGGGCTAGGGTGTAAGAGGGCATTGGAAATGGGCATGGAGTGGTGGCCAGCTGCTGAATGGACTCCACCACAAAAGTGTTGGGATCCACTGACTCATGAGAAAACAGATGTTAAGTACACCACAATAAAATACTCTCAACCTTTATGTCACCCAGATTTTCCTAGATAATCAGACATTTAGAAAAGTGCTCTTGCTTTCACTTTTTCTGTAAGGAGTTCTGAGTTGAGTGTTTGTAAGTACGGATACTTGTCAGATCCTTTGAATCAAGCATGGCAGAGAGAGGAATTGTGCCGTTCTTTCCAGTGACGATTCAGTAAGGAGAAAACACAATAGCCCTTCTACCATGGCTGTGACTCAGGTATATCACTCATCTCTTACAGCCTAACCACTCACTGGTTCAGCGTGTTAATTCTCTGCATATTGTGCTTAATAGAATTTTAAATTATTTTGATTAAAGTGTCAAGGGCTGAGGATTTAAGATTGATCAAAGCTACTTCCTAGCACTGTGCCAAGCCAGTTTCAGAAGGTTATTGCCCAGAAGATTCAAGTGATGTAACACCCAAGACATAGAAATTCTTATAGCAGGAGGAAATATTTTTCTGATTTTATACATGGGCCTGAGGTGGTAAGAAAGATGGACTGTGCTGTCCTGTACAGCAAATGACTTGGGCCGCAATCTTCCTCCAATTGAATAAGGATCAGAATTTTGGTTAACAATAATAATAAAAACCCAGGGTGGAGCATCATGTGGAGCACTTTTCCTTCACCGAATAGGACATATAACACTGTTACAGTCAGCTAGTGGAAGAGTGCTCTACAGGTGGACCGACTGGCTGAAGGGCTTAATAACTGGAATGAAAAGTCACTCAGCAGTGGGTTACTGGTTTGAATTCAACTCAGTGTGCTAATGCCTTTTTGGCCACTAACTAACTGACAGCTGTTCCACAGAAATGAGAGAGTGGTTTCTGTCTCTTAGGCGCTTGTCTAGCCAAGCATTTATACATGTGTATCTTTAAACATCTGAGTAGGCTTATTGGAGTTAATGTGGCTGCTCAGGTTCTTAAATCTAGGCATGTACTTAAGTACTTGTTTGGACTGGGATCTTAGAGTGCTGGTGTATGTCTCACCAAAACTATCGTCACAACTGGTTAGCAGTTTGAGCTGAGAGGCCCAGGATCAAATGGGCATTAAGTGTGAATCATCCACCTTGATAGCCAGACCCTGCCATCTGGGCTTGATGCACATTGGCAATGCAGTGAGAGTAAGGCTTCTCATTATGCTTTTCTGCATGCACCTGTTCTGTGGCTAGACGAACAGTCCGGGTTTCCGGAACTGTCAGTCTAGCACCTTTTATTAGCATTTAATTGAAAAGTTGAAAAAACTAGGGAACTAGGGGCTGGTGTGAAGGAATATGATATTATTCATAGCCTACTCTGAGAAATTTGTTCTTGCAGGCCTGTTTGGTCTCAGTGTTGCTGGACAAAGGGTCAACTTAATGGATTGAGGTCTACAACAGAGCTCTGCAAAGGAACTCCATCTGATGTAGTTTGGTGTAGACTGTGATTATGATATGAAGCTCTTAAGCCATAACCAGTACAGTCCTATTTTAGTCGTAGTCAGTGTGGTGCAGTGCTCCCAACCTTGTCTCTAAGATAAAGGAGACTAACTCTCTGTATTGCTTGCTACAGTAACTGATTCAGATAATTGCTCTAAGTTTCAATAGTGTTTGCATTCATGTGTGTAAATGGCCATATGGTACGACAAACTAGACTATCTTGGGTCAGACTCATTGGTACCCTCCAGCTACTTTGTGTTGCTCTGGCAATGCAAAGCAGCCGTCAATTCAGCCTCACCGAACTGGTTGGTTAAACTAGGCCTGCAACTGCTCTGAGTGACATAAGCAATCAGAGTACTGATGAATCTGGCCTCTTGTATTTAAGTTACTTCTTTATACCTCATGCTGTTGTTTAAGCTAGGGCTTTGTCAGAAACATCAGATTCACTAATCATGCATCTGATGAAGTGGGTATTCACCCACGAAAGCTCATGCTCCAAAACGTCTGTTAGTCTATAAGGTGCCACAGGATTCTTTGCTGCTTTTACAGATCCAGACTAACACGGCTACCCCTCTGATACTAATCATGAACTTTAGTTTGTATAATAAAGAGCAGTGTAGTTCTTAGAGATTTTATTGAGTACAATAATTCTCACTGAAATAAACATTTTGATTGCAGTTCTGTTTAGCTTAATGGTGAACTAAAATAACTTTCAATAACCATTTACCCCAAATGAGATTCATTTAGCTTGACAATTATTCTAGGTATTTATTGCCACATTGCTTGCTGAGAGCTTCACAGAATACAATTGTAAGTACATTATATGTTATGCAAATTGCATAATAGATCAAACTAAACAATATAGACAATCCAAGCAGAGTATGGATATATAGAGATGGGCCAGAGTCTCAGCTGGTGTAAGTGAGCATAGCTCCACTGACTGAAATAGCACAATAGCAGAAGAGGAGCTCAAGGCAAAACTGGGTACATCTTTCTGAAGGCCCTCCAAATATAACTGCAATTCCCTGCAGTTCCTTGGTGTTATTCTACTTTGTTATTTACATCAGAAATGTGTAATCATGAAACTGAACATGTAATAAAACTTGATTTATGTTAAGGAAATTAATTTAAGTTCCTGTTACTGCTATTTTTTTGTTATATTCATTATGATGAGGGCATGGGCTGGATTTATCAAAAGGGATAAGGTACAGATAATGTTTTGTTTAGATTTTTTAATGAACATTCATACCCCCTATTCATCATTTATCGGCTTTCATAAACACTGTAGATTTTCTGATTTCAAATAGTTATACTTCATATACTATATATAGAAAATGAATATTTAATACAGGCTCAACTGTGATATTATCTAATTGTATGCCAGTTGTCTAAAATACTGAAATTTAGAAATGATCACTAGATAAAATACATAGGTAGAGAAACAAAATCTAGGAATTGCATTTATTTACTGTAATTCTACACACAAACAAATCGAAAGGTTATTTTATGAATCAGGGTGCCTGAATGTCCCTTTTTGTGTCATGGATCTGAGAGCCCTAGCAGGCTGAGAATTCTACATCCAAAGTACAGAGTCTATTTTTCTTTCAATGGACACACGGAATTCTTATTAACCTTCGGCCTGCAGGATAATGTGCACAACCATCTGAAGCTGCCCAAGGTACAGTACTAAACACTCATGCATGGGCTTATCTTCAAGTGCCTGAGCAGTCCAACTGACCTCACTGGAACTTGGGCATATGCCTTAAGTTAATCATGTGCTAAGTGCTTTGCTGACTGGAGGATTTGGAATATAAGCTCCTATTATTATTATTAATAATAATATTAATATAATATTTTATGGTAGTGGCTAAGAACCAATTGAGAACAGGTATCCATTGCACTAAGTTCTATATAAACAGAGTCACAGATGGTTCCTGTAGCGAAGAGCATACAGTTTAAATAGACCAGCCAGACACAGGCTGGAGGAAGAGGTAAAACACACCAAGAGAATGAACAATCTGATAGCAGCAAACAGCATATTGGTTCCACAATTCTTGGTGGGTTTCCTTGGGAGGGGATTGTAAGGTGCATGCAAAAGTGGAAAAGTCTAAAGTGTCTGTGAAAGACTATAGCACAGGAACAGCGGTGGGCAAGTGCACACTGACACTTAAATACAAAGGGAAAATGACATAACCAAAGAGTGTGATAGAACACAGATTCAAGCAACCAGTCCTGGGCCTAGCTATGTGTGAGCTGCTTTGTCTCATTAAGACAATGTTTGCCATAGAGAAACAAAGTAGCCCAGGACAGGGCAGTCACATGCTGCAGCTATACAGATTAACAGGATGTTTTGCTACGTCATTTCTTCTGTTCAAAAGATAGTTTCTGTTCAAAATAAAGGTGTAAACGGGTCAGGACTCACCATCTGGCACCTTCTGCTGGTCACTTCTGGGAATTAGCTTGTTTCCAGCAGAGCGCCCCCTCCTGGTGGTGTCCCACCCGTTATTCTGCCTTCTGTTGGCGTCTCTGGACCCGTGTTGCTCCCTGCTCGGCGGCATCCTCTTCGAGGACACTACCCTCCTGCAGTGCCCCTCAGTCCATCTGCATCTCCTTCCAGGGATCAGTTGTCAGCAGCCCCACATGCCAGCCTTTATAAGCAACCACCCGCCCTCCAAGTCTAATCCCCCTTGGCAGGGATCTGGCATGGTCTCTACAGCTTGTGGCTGGATGTACTGCAAGGAGACGGGGGGAGGGGGAGACAGCCAGGCCCACCCTCTACTCTGGGTCCCAGCCCAGGGACCCTCTGGCATTAGCCTTGCTGTCATCCTCCTTCTCCTCCTCTGTCTGTTTCCCTGGGCCGCTTCCCCTATGGCCCCTTGCACCTGCTAGGCCCTTTCTTTGTCAGGGCCTGCAGCTTGGCGGCTAGGAGCTAGAGCTTTCTAGCCTCCCTGAGCCTGCCCAGCACTGCGCTGTCTGCAGTGCTAGTCTCCCCCCGGAGACTGACCTTTCCCTTCAAAGGCCTAGGACAGATTGACTGCTCCTGCTCTGGGCAGCCTTTATATACCCGTGAGCCTGGCCCTGATTGGCTGTCTACAATCTGGGCCCTGATTGGCTCCCTATAAACCCTTCTCTGATTGGCTCCTGGGCTGTGCAGGCTCCTTGGCCTGTCCCAGCTCACTCTCCCAAGGAGTGGGGCAATCCACCCCACTACACAAGGGTTTACCTGGAAGCAATCTGCTCATCAGTAAGATACTACAGGGATCAACTAAGTGGAGTAAAGTAAAGGGAAGGGTGGACATGGGACAGGGCAGGGGAGAAGAAAGTACATGGGGCAGGTGTGGAATGAAGCTGAGGTGAAGAGGCTATGTGTGAGAGGGTAGGAATAAACAGCCAATCAGCACTGAGCAGAGACAGTAACTATAGAAAGTTCTCTGAATGTCCAAAGGTCCCTGCTTTGGCTCCTCCGGGAGCTACTCCTAGTGGCTGGAGACTCTGGCTGGTACCTCCCTGAAGTTTTCCCCCATGGTCACAGGGTGGGGAGGAGGGATACTATCTGGGTCCTAGTTTCCTTAGACTGTGTATATGAGGGTCTCCCCTGCAGCCTACTAGGCAGGGCCGGTGCAAGGAAGTTTCGCACCCTAGGCAAAACTTCCACCTTGCGCCCCCCCAGCCTTGCAGCAGCGCCCCGCCCTGAAGTGTGCCCTCTGCCCCCACGGCAGCTCCCCACTCTCTGGCCCGAGGAGCCCTGCGGTACCTCCCCACCCCAGCTCACCTCTGCTCCGCGTCCTCCCCGAGCATGCTGTCCTGCTCTAATTCTCCTCCCAGGCTTGCGGTGCCAAACAGCTGATTGGCGCCGCAAGCCTGGGAGGCGGGAGAAGTGAAGCAGCAACAGTGCAGTGGAACCCCCGGGCTGCCGGTGGCACGCTGACCCAGGGGCATGGGTGGCAAGTTTGTAGAAATTTTGGTGGTGCCCAGAATCTGCCCCCCCAAACTCTGCCCCCACTTGCCTAAGGCTCTCGGAGGGGTTGGGGGGGGGAGCTCTGGAGTGCAGGTCCTGGGCTGGACATTAGGGTGCAGGAGGGGTGCAGGCTTTGGGAGGAGTTTGGGTGCAGGCTGGGGGTGGGGGTGTAGGAAGGGGTGAGGGGTGCAGGCTCTGGGAGGGAGTTTGGGGATAGGAGGGAGTGCAGGGGGATGAGGGTTGGGGCTGAGGATGAGAGATTCATGATGCAGGAAGGGGCTCAGGGCTAGGGCAGAGGGCTGGGGTGTATGGTTCATGATGTGTGAGTGCTCAGGGGCTGGGGAAGAGCATTAGGTGCAGAGGGGATGAGGGTTGGGGCTGAGGATAGGGTATGCATGACGTGGGGGGGCTCAGTGGCTGATGCAGAGGATAGGTGTGTGGAGGCGGAGGGTTTTGCGGGTGTTGGAACAGGCTCAGGGCGAGGCAGAAGACAGGGTTAGGGCAGCGTGCCTGCAGTAGGAGGGATGGGGCACGAGGACCCTGGCAGAAACAGCCATTCTATCCTGATGACCACTCTATTCAGGTAACAAAAGCAGGCAGGGCACCAGACTCTTGCCGTGACATTTCTGTCGGGCAGGATCCCTGCGGGAGTGGGGCGGGGCCAGTCCAGAGGGCTTGGGAGGAGAGATGAGCCCAATATTGCTGGAGCAGGCCTCAGCCTGAATATTGCTGGTGCTCAAGCACCGAAACATAGAGAATCTGCCACTTAACTGCGCTGCCGTGCTGCGGGCGCCTGACCTGACAGGGAGAGCGGGTGTCTGCGCGGTGGCACAGACTCCCTCTCTGTCTCAGCAGTGGCGGCTGCTCAACCACTTAAAAAAAAATTGGGGGGTGCTTTTTGGCGCCCCCAAATCTCGGCGCCCTAGGCAACCGCCTAGTCTGCCTAAATGGTTGCACCGGCCCTGCTACTAGGGCTCATCTTCAGTGCAGAATTATCTCAAGTAATCTACATTAGATCTACATTAGATTTCCTTCTCTCAGTTAGCTTAGCCACACTGCAAAATAACAGTGAAGTTGCTGTAATGCCCCATCCTCATTTGTATGTGATGCTAAATCTTCTGGGGGCACATCCCATAGTGTATTGTGCTGCAGTCAGCTGGGCTGCTCTGTGGGTAGGTTGCAGTTTATAAATTGGGCCATGGAAAGGGTGCAGCATAGAAGAAGGTGTAAAGATGTGGATAAATGGTTTGTCTATGCTGGCATGGCGGCTGGAAGGATGCAAAAAGAAACAAGAGTGGAAAAGAAAAGAAGGAGGTGAAAAGCTGTGAAGGGCCTTGAAGATGAGAGCAAGAAGCTTGAATCTTGTATATTGTGTTTAGTAATAAGGAAGCAGTTTCCATCACTGTAGAGTTCCCAGGGATTATTTAGCACACGGTGCATGACCCTCAAAACAATTGCTGCTTGTGGTATCGATACATCCTCTGCTGTTGGTGTTACTGCACATGCTCAAGCAACTGGCAAGGGGATCGCTATGGAGCTGCACACAGCAAGTGGAATCAATTAGGTTAGGTGTTGCATATTACTTATATATCTTGGCTCATAGTCCAGGGGCTAAAGCAGCAAATTCAAATAACACAGCTCAAAAAAGTTGCACTGTAACTTAAAGTGTAACCTTTACTCTGTGAGGAAAAGAATTTTTCTTGAAGACAAAATGCAGAATCCTGGATCTCATAATGAAACTATCCATTCCTTTTACTTCTGTTTTCATTTAAGTGAAATAAGGGGCCTCATCAGAGCCAATACAATTAGCTAAATGTCTCTCATATAAAGGCTTCAACAAAATGCAGTCTTTATATTATCTCATAGGAACAGTTGCCCAAAGTGAATTTCCAGATTAATATCTTATTACTGCCCTTTTCAAATAAAGCAATTAAAACTAATCATCTCAACAGAATACAGCTAGGAGTATTGTGATCTAGTAATTGCAATTCTGGATCAGACCAGGGTCCATTTTGTCCAGTATCCTGTGTCAGACAGTGGCTAGTACTAGCTGCTTAGGTGAAGATGCAAGAAACCCTGCATTTTGTAATTGTGGAGCAATCTGCCTATGGAGAAAGACACATAATCCCTATAAATTACAGCTTTTTTATACCTTCCAAAATGTTTTTTTTAATGCCTTGCTCTTGTAACTCTGGGTGCTCTCGTTATACATATAAATGCCAAATCCTTTTTTTGAATCCTACCAGACCCTTGGCTTCAATGATAGTTTGTGGCAATGAGTTCCACTGGCTAATTTGTGGGTTGTGTGGAAAAAGGATTTCCTAGATAAATATACGTGGCTTTTATCAACTCCTATGAACTGAGAGGCAGAGGTAAAGTTACACAGATATATTTGATGTAAGTGCTCAGGGGAGCACATATAATTTCTTAAACCTTAATTTTTTTCACAAAAGCTTTTTAGTAAATTCCCAGAATAACTCTAGTTCTCTGCTGTATGTAGATCTATGCTACATAGACAAAAATCTGATCTAGCAGAAACAATATAATGCCTCTAGGGGAATTATTGTAACATGTGAACTAGAAAGCATTACTTTCCCCTTGTAAAATGGCATGGCTGTGTAATGTGTATCCTCCTCCAATTAGACATTGTCTTTTTTGGATTAACTTCTTGTCAATTTGTACTTGTGAAAACATTTTTGACAGATCTAGGGCAGATATAAAAGCAAAGGAAACAGCTAACACTAGGATTTATAGGTAGGCATCAATTCTGCAGAAAGGATAGTTTTCATATGTTTATAGAAGATAAGGAGCTAAACAAATCCTTTTATTTGTTCTGGTTTGGTGGATAAATGCAGATCTGTTTTATTCAGCTACTTCATGGGATGTATTAGACATGAGAAATGTAAAAAATTCTGATTTGGCAGTGTTCCCATGTGCTGAAATCTCTGAAAAGGTCAGATATGTACGATATTTTTCATAAGTTAATACTACTGCCTAAGTATTGAGAAGATTTTGTTGAAAAGGCTTCTTTGACTTCAGCCTGCACTTAATTATCAGTCATGGATCTCTTGTGATAGTTCTGGCCTGGGGACTATGCTTTCTGATACTTTATTTCTGATCTGGATCTACAACAGGGATTTTTGAGCTAGACTCATAACACTTAGAGAGAGAGAGACTTTTCCTATTCATAGGTCTTATGCATGGGTGGCAGGTATCAAAGCCCAGGGGAGGCTGAGCCTCCCCAAACAGGCCCACCCTCCACCCCCAGACCCCTTTCTGCTTCCCACCAGCGCTCTGCGGCTCTGAGTCTTCACCCATGGCAGGGCCTGGAGCTAGTGGGGGCCAGGCTGTGGCTAGGGACTCAAGGTGGCTGGAGCCTGCCCGCCACTCTGGGACTGGGGGCGCTCGGGCAGGCCAGGGCTGACTGTCACCTGGTGGAGGGGTGCGGAGCCTCTTGGTTCTGGGGGGTGGTTGTGGTGGTGGTAGAGGCGGGCCTGAGGCAGAAGGGGTAGGCCAGGCTGTGGGCTAGCCTCCCCGAACCTGTGGTTCACCTGCTGCCCTGGTCTCATAGACAACGTTTAGATTGATTGGAGTTTCTGTTTTAACATTTCCTATTCCAACCAAACCCTCCCACCACTTTGGCCATGAGCATTTTCTTAGGTACAAAATGTGCATGGCACCTTTTCATCAAAGATCTGTGGAGATTAGAAAATCATTTACAAATCTCCAGTTTTATTGAAATAATTCGTACAAGGCACCACAAAGTGAAAAAATAGGTGCTGCTACTGCATACTGTATATTTGTATATGCCAGAGGAATAGGGTGACTGTATTTCCTAATGTAAAAATGGGACGGCCTTGAGGCTCGCCCAAGCCTCCTCTCCTCACACCTGCAGGGCTTGCCAGAGCCCCCCGCCCCACCACTCAGGACTGGGGCTCACCCTCCTGAGTGTCGTGCCCAGTGCCACCTGCAACTGGGGCTGGGACTGACGCCCCTTGAGCTCCGTGCATCCCGTGGCTGGCCTCTTAGCCCCACTTCCCTGCACCGTGCATTGCCACTCCTCCCAATATTCCTCCACGCCCCCCAGCTTGACTTTTTTGGTAAACTGGGCATTTGTTTGTTTGCTCTTGTCAACTGATTAGTTGGGAAGAGAAAACAGAATAAATGCCTGTTTTTGTAGGAAAAAAAGCCAGGACGGCCAGGACAGAGCTTAAAAAAGGGACTATCCCTGCCCAAACAGGACATATGGTCACCCTACAGTGGAATGCTGTGTAACACATGCTGAACCATAGTGGCAGTATGGGGCCAGCTGGGGAGAAGGGGAAGCTCTCTACCACTGTATACTGGAATGCCAGCTCCACAGTGGAAGGGAAAGCCCCCCTTTAACTGGAGTGAAATAGGTACAGCAGATCTGGCAGCAACGCTAGCTAACATGAAGTGAGCAGGAAACAGCCTGAAGGAGGAGGTAACTACTAGGTCAAACTCCTAAGGCCCACAGGAAAGGAGCTCTGTTACAGCTCAGCTAAGGAGCTCTGCATAACAGCAGCTTGTGCCTCCTGTACAGATCCTAAGTTGCCCTCCAGAGTGTCTTCGGGACAATGTAGGACGAAAAGCAATGCTGCTATGCAGAGCTCCTAAACTGCACACACGTGAAGATCAGCTTTGCTTCAGCACAGTTTAGGAAATTTTGTGGCTCCTTTAAAAAAGAAAAGTAGATTGTACAGCCTTTTGTGGAGGTGCAAAGTTGTGATATACATGAGGCCTTCTCTGCAGGTGCCTTCCTCCCATACAATCCTACCACCAATTGCTTCCATAACTCATTCTCTTTTATAATCTTTAAGGTAAAAAGACTTAGATGCCTAAGTGTATCTTGTAGCAAATATATATTGCATGAGCAGGTGAACCAGTTTTAAGCAATGAGAGCCTCCCCTGCTCGACTCTTTGTCAAGGTCTGGTGGAAATGAACAAAACTTTGTTTTGAGGGTGAAAAAATGTTTGATTAAATCCCCCATCACACTGTCACCAGCCCTTTACATTTCCCCCCCGAGTGGTGTAAAGAGACCCTGATGTAAACCAGAATCAGACGCTAAATGGTTTGTTGATTTTAATCAATACAGGGTCCTTAATGCTTGATGAAATTCATACTATAAGGCCTAATCTGTAGCCTGTTGAAGGTAAATTCCACTGACTTCAGTGGAATTTAGATCAGGCTCACGCTGAGCAAAAATGAGAATGTGATGTATTTTGGGTTGTGATTTTCATTGGTGGGTGAAATTCACTGATGTGCAGAGGACCAGCACAAGGTCAAAGAGATACTAAAGTTCCATTTCAACTCTGTTTTGAAAATGTAGCTGTGGCGGGGGAGAGGGCAGTCTTTGGACAGGTCTGCCACATGATTGAAGGTTACTGACTAAAAGAAAGCAGGCTCCATTCTGCTCAGCATAACATTCTAGCGGCTCATTTCTCGCCATCAGTAAATGATAGGCTGTATTTCAGATGAAAGTTTTTAATTAAAATTGGCATATTGGAGTATTGGCAGCCTCAGGACTGCTGAAATGTGACATCATTTATGACACTAGCAGTTAAGGGGCTCAGAGTCCAAGCTCGTAAAACAGGTTCCAGGCCTGATTTGTTATTGATTTAACAGTCAGGATAACTTTCTCCTTTAATATTTAAACAAAACTTATCATGGCTAAGCATTAAAGATGTACTTTTCTGCAGCTTTGATCGAAAATTTCTAAGTCACAGTATTCTCCAGTGAACAATCTTTTGACTCTTTTTTTACTGAGCAATGTTCTCTGTAACAGTTCCTAATTTACCACCCTGCACAGTATAATGCAGCTACAAAAAGGAATCCCTTAGCAACTCTTTTTGTCCTTAACTCTGATGTTTCTGTTGTGGCTGCCAAAATTCTTCTAATATCTGCAGCTGTCAAATTTTTGTGGATATAATATTTAATCTCTCTCTGCAGACACAATATTATTATTCACTTATATTGCTACCTCACTTCTTTAAACTCTTTTCTTAAGTCCCATTCATTTCTCTGGTTCTCTCTAACACAGATGATACATATACTACCTCCAGCTTAGCTATCTTCTTTTCCATACTTCTGATATCCATTCAAAAGATTGTTAGACACTTACCTTTCCAGTCACCTTTCTTTGCTTTCCGCTCTCACATCAGACACAAAAGTACAGAAATTGGAGGAAATTATTGATGAGTCACAACTGGAAGCTCACATCCAACTCCCTTCAATTTTAAGATTCTATTTCCCAGATCCACACACACCACTATGGTTTTGTTCCTGGCGTTGGTAGTAGATCAATTCCCTTCTTTTCTTTCCTGCTTCTATTTCAAATATGACCAAAATCTTGTGAAAATTGTTGTTCTTGTGAGATTTCAGGCTAGGTGATGGTAATCTCATGTAGGAACTCCATAACTAAAGCAGAGACAAATCTCATGAGATCAATTGTCAGTTTTGTGAGGTAACTGCTGTTCTGGGCTGACTCTCCCCAACAGAAGTTGGTCCAATAAAAGGTATTACCTCACTCAGCTTGTCTTTCTAATATCATGAGAATGTGTCACAAGATTTTCTCTCAGTTCTGAACCCAATCCCTAGTCCTTATGTAGCAGAGCCAAATCTTAACTTGATCCTGATCCAAGGACCAGGTACCATATCTCATTGTCACTGTCTGTATGAAAGGGCATTCAGGGATGGCTAAAGAAAACAGAGGTTTTTCTTTTTATTGGAGGAGTATATTAGAAGTTGGAAAATTTGATTTGTATTATGTTTGCTGTCTAGTGGTTGGGATGGAAATATGACGCACTTTGGAATTCCCAGATATTTTTGCATTGTGTCTATTAATTAAAAGCAACAGTGCTGACAACTCAGATAAGCATTCTTTTATGTTATAGTATTTAAAACTAAATAAACAAATAAATCATCAAACCTTGTTTTGGAAATACATGGCCAGCAGGCTTGCATACTTTAAACCAGTTCATTTTTTGGTTTGTTTGTTTTTTGTTTTTAACAGCTCTGGATTAATTATTTTAATTAAATCTCCATACTAAAATATTTGCTGACAGCACAGAAAATCCCCCGAGGTGGCATTCCTAAAGATAAATCTATTCACTCTTAAAGGGATATTGTAAACTCAAATTTGGCCCCAAATTTATTTTTTATTAAAAAAAAGAAAAAACAAGCAAAATTTAAGACCAATAGAAATAGTTTCATGCCTGATTTCTCCCCCTGAATTCCAATGGAAACAATTCTTTTTCTATAAACATTTTTCCTATAGGGTTGCAAACCCAAACACTGCAGCCGTGAGAACCTGAAAGTGAAACCAACTGTCAATAAAAATGGAATCAATGTTTCATTGATTTTTACTGTCCAGGTTGAGAGACATGCAAAAGCTAAACAAACAGCACAATCAGATAAAACATATTGAGTTTTAAAAATACTTTCCACTTTAATAATCTGAGCTCTTACTAGTAACCTAGACAAACACATTCGTTTGTTTGCATATGTGGGCTCTGAGCGCTGTCACACTGGGTCCGTTTGTGAAAAGTCAGACAGTTCAATCTGTTCACTGTTTGAGGTGTTCGGCTGGTCACGCACCTGAGTTCTCTCATGTGCATAAGCAAAACAAATCAAAGCTTGGTGGAGCAGACTCATTGCTGCTGGTGATGGAGCCCTGAGAGGGTCTCAGCCCCAAGAAGAGCAAGTGGAGTTACTGACGAAGGAAGACAGATCTAGTTTACAGATAGATCCTATCAGAACCCCACCCCAAGAGGGGCTGCCGAGGAATACCTTAATCAGCTACCCTAGTCCCAGCCCGGCCCATTTCCATCCAGTACCCCTGAGTTGTTGGGATGTGCTGGCTCTTTACTGCTTTTGCACCACTGTAACTTCCTCTCTTGGTGAACTTTCTGCTGCCAGAGCTTTGAGCAGACTTTACTCCAGTTAATGCTGACATAGATGCACCAGTGAATTTAGGCAGGAGGGGTCTAATTTTAAATCTACCTGGCTTGAGGAAGTCCTTTAAGCAAGGTGCTTTAGCACATTTCACACTCATGCTGTTCAGGTCTGATATATGGCAAAACATTTTCACCAAAGTCAGGGATTTCACTCGTTCTTATTAATCGAGCCCTCATGTGTTTGGATCCCTGTGCGCTGGTAACTTACCCTCCTTCAGTGAAAGGGAATGTGCTGTTTGTCTGCAGTCAAACCGACTGATGGTGGCTGCATTCATTTGTTTTGAAGTGTCCATCATATTCCCAAACTGGGGAATAAGTTCAACCATGTTGCCTGATTACCAATAAGCGATTTCTGGAAAGTGCCACCCATCAGTGCTAGTCCTATCGCCCACCTGATGACAGCTCATGATTATTTACATGTAGCACCATGGTTTGGAGAGATCTCAAAGCAGGTGAAAATAAAGATTTAATGATTTAATTATATATTCTCTTCTTGTGATTGAAAATAATAGAAGGCAACTGATGTGGCTACCAGACAGATTACATAAGCACAAGTTAAGTGGTAGAATAAAAATGAGTGATAGTCCTCCTTGACTTAAATACAGCACTAAGTAGTATGCTCTTGAATTCAGAATAAAGCAATTTCCTCCTCCTCCTCAGTAACAGCTAGGGGGCATTCCAAATGCAAATAGAGTCAGCTTTGCATTTTTAATATTTCATAGATACATAATTCACTGCCTCAGTTTAGAAACGTTATTGCTACCTCTTCTGTGCATTTAAATTATTTTGCATCTCTGAACTTTCATGTTAACTTTAATATCAGCTCTCAAAATGTATTTTGTACAGACTAGCCTGTGCTTGTAGCTTTTGAAAGTCACCGCTTGCACAAATGCAGACATGGGCACAAGTAGATAGTACTATTGAACCTGAATTGTTCCACTGACACAAAAATCTTGTTTACAAAGGGTTTTTATGAAAATCAGCCCTGGTTATCTCAAAGCCATTCAAATCAATAGGTAACAAATGGGAAGAAAGCAAGCGCAATTGCTATTACAATTCCACATTTGTAGGTGGTGTATTCTGCATGCTACATAACCCATGGGCACAATGAAAACTCAGGATGATCAATATTAAACAACTGTATTTCATAAACTGCTTTGGTGATCATAGAAATTAGAGATGGAAGAGCCCATCATGGGATAAAGACCATCCTCCTGCTAATGTAGGATTAGTCCCTACAGCTATATGCAGTAGCAGAAAGATTTAAGTAGGAGCTGGACATGAGCAGTTTTAATTTCATCTGATGTCCCGATAAAATGAGATGTAACTCCAGAGTCCTCTCTAGTGGCCATTAATGCCCCCAGTGGTACTTGTCACCAAGGAGGAAGGTTTGTGGAGACCAGGTTTGTCAATGTTTTGGAAGCATGGACTGAGGATTTCAAATGCTTCAGACCCCAGATCCAAGGCTGGGTTTGAGACTTGGGGCAAATATCATGTGCAGATCTATTCAGAGTGTTCATTGAGTGCAAGCGCTGCCTAGTGCTCTCACAGTGTGACTTGTGAAGGCTCCCCATGACACCTCCATATAAAAGCCAGGCAGGAATCCAGTCCCTGCCCACTCTCACTCTGGCAGAGGGGGGAGAGAAAGGAGGGGGGGACATGGCACTCCAGTAAGAGTGGTGGCTATGCAGAGGGAGTGCACTGCACCCCACTAAGTCTATGCAACTGGAAGCTCTGGGAGACACGCTTATTTCTTGTGACAACTTATGCCTTCTGGTCCTCCCACTCTGGGCTGGTGCAGTTCCCTACTGCCCCATACTGCAATCAAGCCCTAAATGTCATTACAATAGCTCAGTCTGAGGCTATGGTTTTGTCAGCATTTCTGCTATCATGATAATAAATTCCTTTTCTGAGGGAGAATGAGTCTATGAAAAGGCAGGGTCAGTTTTTCCACTGATGTCACTCCGTTGACGGTTTCCTCACCACCAGCCCTATTAATTCAACTTTGAAAAACGTCCAGACTACTCGCCGGATTGGCGGGTAGCGATTGATCTATAAGGGATTGCTGTATCGCATCTCGTCTAGACACGATATATCGATTCCCAAATGCGCTACTGTCGACTCCGGAACTCCACCAGGGACAGTGGCAGAGGTGGAGTTGATGGGGGAGCCACGGCCGTCAATCCCATGCTGTGAGGACGGGAGGTAAGTCGAAGTAAGATATGTCAACTTCAGCTACACTATTCCTGTAACTGAAGTTGTGTATCTTACATCGACCCCTCACCCGCCAGTGTAGACCAGGCAAGCTTGCCTTCTTCCACCAGTTTATGCCAGTGTAATTCCATTGGCATCAACGAAGAATCAGGTTCCCTGTCTTTAATAAGCTTGCACAGTTTTTATGCTTTACACTCCTGCTATTGTAGTGCAGAGCCAATGCAGGTAGGGAGAGTGTAATAGACAGACTCATGGAAGTGTTAGGTAGAGATTTATTTCCTCGCCCCAGAGGCCCTTGTTACAGAAAATGTGCAAGATTCTATGCTGGTTTGAGCATCATTGAACAGACTTGTCAACTAAGAGCCTAGTAATGCAGTCTGCAGTAGCAGTTTGGTCTGAATAAGGACTGAAGGATCAACCCCAAGCTCTTTTTTCACATTAATTTTATGACTGCTGAAGTGACAGCTGGAAAGAACACAGCCCGATATTTACATACCTGGTTGAGTTTGCAGGGTTGGTAGTGAGAAATCCCATGTTTTGACTGGTAAATTGAGCAAATGTGATACAAGTAGTCACTGAGACAATAAGTTTGCCATGCTGCAAAGCCAGTTCTCAGGAAACATTTTGGAGCAGAACATCACTTTAAACATTTAAGAAAATAATTTGTGTGCTTCATGATCCTTCAATGCACAACACTACTGGTAGGGGGTCATCTTAGTGCAAAGTCTAGTCTGACTTCCTAGTGGCTTAGCATCCCTGCTGTGCCAGAACCTCTGAGGTGCTTTCAAGACAGAG
Organism: Chelonoidis abingdonii; assembly: GCF_003597395.2. NCBI lineage: Eukaryota > Metazoa > Chordata > Testudines > Testudinidae > Chelonoidis > Chelonoidis abingdonii. Next base: position 65,668,736 of record NC_133770.1, read on the forward strand.
CCTTAACATAATCTATTGTGTTGGCTGTAAATTTCATGCACAACCTTGGACAAATAACTTAACCTATCCGTGAGTCAGTTTCCCCATTTGTAAAATGAGGCAAATACCCTCTACCTCACAGGGGTGTGGTAAGAATTAATTCACTAATACCTGCAAAGCTCTATGAGACTTTTGGATATAAGTCACTCTATAAGCACTAAGTATTGTTTTTATTATTCTGTTATCTTTTGGGCAAAATTGCATGTAACGTGGTGTATGTATCAAGTTGCATTAATGCAATATATTAATAAAATATAAAGCTGTAATGGAGCACAAATTTCTCACCAGATTTTAAGTCCTGCATTCGTCCTCATTTTCCTTCACCCTAGACAAGAGGTGGAATCCTTCAAAGAGTGACCTCCTTTAGAACTGGCTCTCATCTTATTTATTTCTAGATTCTGCCATCATTCATTACATTAAAGGTTATTTTTTAATGAAGCATTATGGGTAGGAGAAATAAGTTTTACCTTCTGCTCTAATTGATGAATGATGTGTGAACTAATCAGAAAGCTTTGCTGTAGCCACCATTAAAGCAACAGATGTGTGTGGCTCAGGAGAGATTTGTTGAATGGCTTCAACCTTTAAGTGCAGAGGATAAATGGATGGTGACATCATTATGCCTTGACAAATAGAAATTATATCGTTCTCTTTTTTTCATTACTGAAGGATGATTTATTTCTGTGGCTTTCATTTTCATAAGCCCATCCACTGTCTGTAAAGTTAAAGCCTTTTAAAATAGCAATATGTAACTAAAGTAGCTAATAACATACCACACATGATCAAAGAGCATATTGTTTTCTGAGCTGTTCTCGTGGAAAATACTTTTAATGAAACAATGCTATGATTTACAATAACGGAAGAAAAAAGTGTGTTTGCATCCTACACCTGGGTTTGTTTTAAATCAACTACAATTCAAAAGTATAACAAACTAGAAGACACTTGACCTAGTGATATTTCATTCATCAGCTGCTAGAGGATGCTGTTGTGTTTGGAGTGTTTTGGAACCAAATCCTAAGAATAGATAGGATTGTTCTGCACAACAGTTTTGTGTCATAATAAATGGGCAAATGTTCTCCTGTCATTGATGCTCTGCCTGTATATTCTGGGCTGGTGTCTTGTTTGATCGTATTTTCATAGTCATTCAGATGGACTGGAATTTCCATGACATTTTCAATTATTATTGAATTATTATTCTTCACCTGAAGATGAATGCCTGGCCGTGAAGATGGTGTCACCAGGAAGGCTTTGGCTTCCTTGACCATGGGATGCTGTTCCAGGAAGAAGGACTGCTAAGAAGAGATGGGGAGCACCTATTGAGGAAGCGGAAGAGCATATTTGGATACAGATTGGCTCACCTAGTGAGGACTGCTTTAAACTAGGTTCGAAGGGAGCAGGTGACCAAAGCCCACAGGTAAGTCAAGAACATGGAGACCTGGGAGAAGGTTTGGAATTTGGGGGGAGCATGGGCTGTTATAGCAGGAATAAAGGAGAGACAAGACAGAACTGCGGGGGGTGGAGGGTGGGAATCAAATCAGTATTTTAGATGTCTATATACTAATGCAAGAAGTATAGGGAATAAGCAGGAAGAACTTGAAATGCTAGTAAATAAACACAACCATGACATAGTTGGCATCACAGAGACCTGGTGGGATAATACACATGACTGGAATATTGGTATAGAAGGATACAGCTTGCTCAGGAAGGACCAGCAGGGTAAAAAGGGAGGAGATGTTGCCTTATATATTAAAAAAATTGAGATAGAAACAGGAGACAGACTTGTTGAAAGTCTCTGGGTAAGGATAAAAGGGGTAAAAAACAAAGGTGGTGTCATAGTAGTGGTCTACTACAGACCACCTAACCAGGTAGCAGGTGGATGATGTTTTTTTAAAACAGCTAACAAAATCATCCACAGCACAGGACTTCGTGGTGATGGGGGACTTCAACTACCCAGACATCTGATGGGAAAATAACACAGCAGGGCTCAGATTATCCAATGAATTCTTGGAATGTATTGGAGACCATTTTTTATTTAAGAAGGTGGCAACAGCAACCAGGAGAGAGGCTGTGAGTGATTCATAGTATGATTTTTATATAATGGCATACAGAGTACAATTATAAATGTTTGACATTGCTGTGGCTGTGATACCAAGTTGGGAGGGGGTTGCAAGTGCTTTGCGGAGGATTAGGATAAAATTCAAATGATCTGCGACAAACTAGAAAAATGGTCTGAAGTAAATAGGATGAAATTTCAATAAGGACAATGCCAAAGTGACTCCATTTAGGAAGGACAATTGAAGACAGTTGGCAGTTTTTCAAGAGAGACATTATTAAGGGCACAAGAGCAAACTATCCCACTGTGTAGGAAAGATAGGAAGTATGGCAAGAGACCACCCTGGCTTAACCAGGAGATCTTCAATGATCTAAAAATCAAAAAAGAGTCCTACAAAAAGTGGAAACTAGGTCAAATTACAAAGGATGAATATAAACAAATAACACAAGTATGTAGGGACAAAATTAGAAAGGCCAAGGCACAAAAATGAGATCAAACTAGCTAGAGACATAAAGGTAACAAGAAAACATTCTACAAATACATTAGAAGCAAGAGGAAGACCAAGGACAGGGTAGGCCCATTACTCAATGGGGAGGGGGAAATAACAGAAAAATGTGGAAATGGCAGAGGTGCTTAATGACTTCTTTTTTGTTTGGTTTTCACCAAGAAGGTTGGTGGTGATTGGACATCTAACATAGTGAATGCAGTGAAAATGAGGTAGGATCAGAGAGGCTAAAATAGGGAAAGAACAAGTTAAAAATTACTTAGACAAATTAGATGTCTTCAAGTCACCAGGGCCTGATGAAATGCATCCTAGAATACTCAAGGAGCTGACTGAGGAGATATCTGAGCCATTAGCGATTATCTTTGAAAAGTCATGGAAGATGGGAGAGATTCCAGAAGACTGGAAAAGGGCAAATATAGTGCCAATCTATAAAAAGGGAAATAAGGACAACCAGGGAATTACAGACCAGTCAGCTTAACTTCTGTACCCTGGAAAGATAATGGAGCAAATAATTAAGCAATCAATTTGCAAACATCTAGAAGATAATAAGGTGATAAGTAACAGTCAGCATGGATTTGTCAAAAACAAATCATGTCAAACCAACCTGATAGCTTTCTTTGACAGGGTAACAAGCCTTGTGGATAGGGGGGAAGTGGTAGATGTGGTATATCTTGACTTTAGTAAAGCTTTTGATACTGTCTCGCATGACCTTCTCATAAACAAACTAGGGAAATGCAACCTAGATGGAGCTACTATAAGGTGGGTGCAAAACTGGTTGGAAAACCATTCCCAGAGAGTAGTTATCTCTAGATTTGATTTTGCAAATAGGAGGAACTGTTGGAATTTGAGTGAGCGCTTGTGAAAGTGATCTGATATGGTAGGTTATTGTTCTAGGAAGGTAGGAGGAGAAACAGCAAAATAAGACAATGGTTTCAAGAAGGCAGACTTAGCAAATCAGGGAGTTGGCAAGTAAGATTCCATGGGAAGCGTATAAGGAAAAACAATAAGCGGCAGTTTTTCAGAGGACTTATTAAGGCACAAGACTATTGCATGTAGGAAAAGATAGGAAGTTGCAGGACATCTTGAATCAGTTGCACATATACAAAATGGGAAATGATTGCCTAGGAAGGAGTACTATGAAAAGGGATCTGGGGGTCAAAGTGGACCACAAGCTAAATATGAGTCAATAGTGTAATGCTGTTGCAAAAAAAGCAAACATCATTCTGGGATGTATTAGCAGGAGTGTTGTAAGCAAGACATGAGAATTAATTCTTCCACTCTACTGTGCTCTGACTAGGCTTCACCTGGGGTATTGTATCCAATTCTGGGTGCCACATTTCAGGAAGGATGTGGACAAGTTGGAGACAGTCCAGAGAAGAGCGATAAAAATCATTAAAAGTCTAGAAAACATGACTATGAGGGAAGATTGAATAAATTGGGTTTGTTTGGTCTGGAAAAGAGAAGACTGAGAGGGGACATGATAACAGTTTTCAAGGATGTAAAGGTTGTTACACGGAGGAGAAAGAAAATTTGTTTTTCTTATCCTCTGAGAATAGGACAAGAAGCAATGGGCTTAAATTGAAGCAAGGTGGGTTTAGGCTGGACATTAGGAAAAACTTCCTAACTGTCAGGGTGGTTAAGCACTGGAATAAATCACCCTGGGAGGTTATGGAGTCTCTATTATTAGAGATTTTTAAGAGCAGGTTAGACAAACACCTGTCAGGAATGGTCTAGATAATTAGTCCTGCCACAAGTGCAGGAGACTGGACTAGATGACCTCTCGAGGTCCCTTCAAGTTCTATGCTTCTATGATTGCACTTTTTCTTCTTATACTGAACCTTACAGATCAGAAATCCTAAAAATAAATTGTGCATCTATCTGGCTACTCCATTCCCCAGAATACATTTAAATAACAGAATAAATGTTGAAAAGATTTGCATTAATTACAACAGGAGATGAAAAAAAAGCTGATTTTGTCTGTCTAGGACATAAATGAGAGAATTAAGATGATGCTGGGTCAGAGTGAAGTTTGCAGGATAAAACAGGGGTCACGAGCATGTAATACAGAAATAATTGTATAATGAACAGATTAACAGTGGGATTTCTACTGATAGACCTTTTGGTGTGTTGGGAGAAATAAGATCAAGGTCAGCTAGAAGGAAAAGAAACTTGGAAAGATACAGTTGAAATGGAAGGACGATCATCACAGCTGGCAGGGCTCTGGACTCTGTTGGCAGTCTCAGCACCGACGACAAGGGCTGAATAACTGACCTAGCCACTCACCTTAGAGGTGGTACCTGCCAGTCATGGCTAAGGCACACTGGCAGTTCTTCTACCTGCTCTGTGGCTAATAGAGGACCCTATGCCCAAGCTTTTACATATGGCTGCCTAAAACTAGGCACCTTAAATCCATACTTAGGCACCTAAATAAGTGACCTGATCTTCACAGGTGCTGAAGATCCACAAGTCCCCTGGAAGAAGTGAAGATGGGACTTATTTTAAATAGGGGCTTGTATATGGATTTAGGTAACTAAGGGTATGTCTACACTTAATATGCTACAGCTGTGCAGTGTAGACACTATCTATGAGGACAGGAGAGCTTCTTCCACTGGGAGAGGTATTCCACCTCCCCAAGAGGTGATAGCTATGTTGACCAATGAATTCTTCCATTGACCTAGCACTCTCTACACTTGGTGTTAGGTTGAGATAGCTGCATCTCTCAGGGATGTGGATATTTCGGACCCCAGAGAGGTAGCTATATCAATGTAAGTTCCTAGTGTAGACTAGCCCTAAGCTTGAAAATTTGGGCCTTACTCCTTAGTGTTCTGATCAGCCCCTTTCATGAATCTAAAATTCAGTTCAAGGTGGGGAAGGCAATGAAAGTGCAATTTACTATAAATATGCATGTGCTGTAGTGCACCTGAATTGATGAGTTTGATGCTGGCACCTCTGGCCTGTGTTATGCAGGAGGTCAGACTAGCTGATCACTGTGATCCCTTTTGGCCTTACAATGTATGAAATTACTCATTGCGTCAGATCTCGCGGTCTAATCCATTACATCCTAATGTAATACAAATGTTGAAATAATCCCATTTTCCTCTGCTAAGGTGTGACACCCATTTTAATGACCTGGGTTTTGTTTAAACCTACTAGAAGAGCAACATTTCTTACTAGAACGTTTTTTTTTTTCATTTCCACCTGCTCCCAACAAGGAAAATCTCCTTCTGGCTGTACATAAGTTAGTGAGAGTAATGCACATGACAGTAGCACATTGTGTAACACGCCGAGAACACTGGAGGCAGGCAGCAATTACACAAAAAGAGGGATTTTTCAAAACTAGCAATCATTAAAATAAACATACACTCAAATGTTTAATTTGGGATGGGAGAATGCAATTTAGAAGTCTAAATTATTTTAAAATTACTTCAAAGCCATTAGAAATGTTTAGGGGTTTGGAACAGGTCCCATATGAGGAGAGATTGAAGAGGCTAGGACTTTTGAGCTTGGAAAAGAGGAGAATAAGGGGCGATATGATAGAGGTGTATAAAATCATGAGCGATGTGGAAAAAGTAGATAAGGAAAAGTTATTTACTTATTCCCATAATACAAGAACTAGGGGCCACCAAATGAAATTAATGGGCAGCAGGTTTAAAATAAATAAAAGGATTTTCTTTTTCGCACAGCACACAGTCAACTTGTGGAAACAGTTCATACGTTGTGGGTACTCCTTACCTGAGGAGGTTGTGAGAGTGCTAGGACATAACAGCGTTTAAAAGAAGCGTTTAAAAGAGAACTGGATAAATTCATGGTGGTTAAGTCCATTAATGGGTGTTAGCCAGGATGGGTAAGGAATGGTGTCCCTAGCCTCTGTTTGTCAGAGGGTGGGGATGGATGTCAGGAGAGAGATCATTTGATCATTACCTGTTAGGTTCACTCCCTCTAGGGGCACCTGGCATTGGCCATTGTCAGTAGACGGGATACTGGGCTAGATGGACCATTATTCTGAGCCAGTATGGCCGTTCTTATGTTCTAAGTTATTCTTAGATGGTTCATGAAATGCGGGATCATTTTTACAACGTTTTCATGTGAAACCAGTGGTTCCTCCTGGAAAATGGCTGATGAGGGAACCTCACTTGTGTTTACTTGACAGAAGTTGTTATGGTGCTAGTGGACCAGGTGCCTGCGCTTGCCAAGGCTGTAGGCTCAGCTGAGCATTGACACACTCATAGCTGGAAACCAGATCAGTATGTTAGTATTGTTCAAAATACATGTTAGACTTGTAAGGATGTCTTTAGTTTTTAGACTCTGTATAATGCTTGTAAGTTGCTGCATGCATTAATCTTACCTGTAATGTCTGTATCCCATGTTATAAGATATTATTTATGTTTTGCTTTATAACTCTAAATATGCTTGTTCTGAACTTGTGAACTCAGGCAGGAGAAGGTTTCCCATACTCATCAAGAAGGATTATCAAAACTAAGGGAGCCGTTGAGAAGCATCAGAATACATAGACTGGGCTATGGGCTTCTCTCGCCCATGAAGGTTGCTTCGTGCAAGAAAACTTGTCTCAACAACTTGAGTACTGGAAGAAGGAAATACGGACAGCTGACATGAAAATTCTTCATCTCTTTGCTGTTTGGACACTCACAAGGCTGGAACTGGGAAACAAAAGCAGAGAACCCCAGGGTCAACCCTAAGAAGACATTCAGTGCTGGCAGATTACCACATCTCTGTCACCTTTTGGAACCATAGAGTGTGACTCATTTGTGTGTATATGTTGCCTGCTTTAATCTGTGAATAACCCTCTCATTTCTTTTTTCTAGTTAATAAATGCTTGGTTAGTTTACTATAGGATTGGCTATAAGCATTGGCTTTGGTGTGAGATCCAAGGTACAATCTGTTGTGGGGTAAGTGACTGGTCTCTTTGGACTGGGAGCAACCTGAATCTTTTGTGATCTTTGGTGTAAGTGACCATTTATCATTAAGCCCAGCTTGCCTGGGTGGGAAGATATACTGGAGACCCCCGAGGGATGGTCTGTGACTCCATGGTAAGACTGTTAAAGTGATCCAGGAGTTCACATTTGTTATGGGGTTGGTGAAATCTAATTATAGAACATACGACCAGTTTGGGATGTCTGCCCGGCTTTTTGACAGTCTGCCCTGAGGTGGGCACTCACAGCTGTAAACCACGGCAGATAGCATGACAATTGTATCTTTACTCTCTACACAATGTTAACAAAATGAGGAAACCACACAGAGACAGTTGGGTTCCAAATAACCATGTTAACTAACTATATTCAAACACATAAGGCCAAACTAAATATATACCCTGTTGCTTGCCAGCTGACAGGGACAGATGCAACCAGAGCAGGGACTGCAGCACTGAGGGGACAGGGGGTAAAATGAAGCCCCATTGGGGTTGCCACTCTCTCAAGCACCTCTCTGGTCCTAGTGCAGACCTTCACACACACACTCTGGGGACATGAGGACCCAAATGGTCTCTTCCCACTTGTGAGAAAACTACAGAAAGGAGTGGCCAGAGACTCCAGCCAGTAGGGGAAGAACCAGCCAAAGCAGGGACCTCTGGCTCTCCAACCGTTCACAGAATTTGGCTGTTTGCTCCAACCCTCCTGTCTTCTCCCCTTCACAGCCTCACTCTACTGCCCCTCTTACCCTCTTCTCTTCTCCTCTTTGCCCCTTCTCTTCTATTTTACTTTCATTTAGCTGATCCCTTCCTAAGAGCAAGTCTCCCTGCCCTCCCCAGCAATAAATAAATAAATAGAACTAACATGCTGTTTGCTGCCATCACTTTGTTCACTCCGCTTGTGTGTTCTACCCCTTCCCCCAGCCCATGTCTGTCTAGTCTATTTAGGTTATGAGCTCTCTGAGGCAGGGACCATCTCCTACTCTCTCTTTGTTCACCCTGAGCACAACAGGCTTTAGGCACTCTGGTGGGCCTTTAGGCCCTACCACAATCAACATGTGAAATTATAATGCTTTGTTAGGTTCTGGTGGCTTCTGCAACAGTAGACAGGGCGGACCCAAAAAGAGCTCACAAACTACTGAAAGGATATTACCCAATTCCTAGACATTACAAAGTTTTTTTAAAAAAAATTAAATGTTAAGTTCTTTGGGATAGGGACTGTCTTTTATTTTGTGCGTCTCCAGTGTCCAACATAACAGGGCTCCATCCTGATTGAGGCCTCTGGGTACTACTGTAATACCAATAATAATTGAATATGGCCTATTAGCCTCGTCATAGTGTATGTGCTGTAAAGTATCTCCTGTGAATTGGAATGTTGCAGTCCACTAAAATTTATCTCCCGTTGGATGAGCATGTAGTGAAGTCATGTTTCTCGGAATTATTGTAGGTCCTGACTCTCTAAGGAGACAGACACATCCAGGAGAGGAATAAGTACGTTCAGGAGAGGCCAATGGTATGAAAACACAATATTTTGTTCCTTTCGTACTGGAGCATTGTGATGTAGGACTGAACTAAATAGAACAATTTGTTCAATACTGAACATTCATCAGAAACTTTGGCTTTTGATGAGTGTCAGAGACATCTCTCCAAAGTACTAGATGTGCTTTAACATTGTGCTTTCTCATTGATTTATCTGTTGCAGTCATCACTCAGTTTTTATTTTGATGTGGAGTAGAATTCTCCAGTACCTTTTTATTTAATGGAACATGTCTGGAATGTGGATCAAATACAGCTATCTGCCTCCTATAATTATTTTTAACTTATTAATCACTGAGCTGTTGCTCAGCCTTATACAAGAAAAGAGAACACCGCATGGGTCTTGAAAAATTACATTTCTGTCCCCATTAAGGCCCCTTTACTCTGCCAGAGCAGAGCCTTACTTTAAATGGAAATCTGTGTCACGGTCTCTGTAGCTGGGAGCTTACAATGCAAATTGAAAAATTTGGTCTCCCATGAGGGTGATGGAGGTAAGAATAGTACTGCTGATACCTTTAACTTTGCTGGAGCATTTTTTTGAAAATCAGGATAGGCGTCAGTCACACGGCTACTCTACCTTCTCCTCAGCTGTTCATTGGCTGAGAGCTGGGGATGGTGTAGGAGCAGTTATTTCACATTTATGTAAGATTGGCGGGGGAAGGGGGGCAGATCTACTGGCTTCACAGATGCCTTGCACTTCAAGAGCAAGGCCTGTATTTTTGTCTGGCCTAGTTCAGCGATATATTATATAGCCATTGTCAAGGTACTTCGAATTCTTAAAGTAATTGTGCTAATTATTACCTACCACAATGAGACACCTCCCCACCCCCCATCAAAAAGACTGCACATGGGATTTGGCCCATTATTTCACTCACTATTGTTTATTAAACCGAACAAATCCACACTTTTGGAAAGTGGAAAATAAACTTTGTTTCCATATCAACACATACTTTCCTCTAGTATTTTCCTCTACTGCTTTGTAAGTAATATTGCTAAGAATTTCTGGCCTAGTGGCACTGATTTAGTCCTGTATTTAAAACAAAACAAACAAACCCACCCCTACCACCCTTGAAGCACAGCGTTCTATGGAACAACTTTGAAGCACTTCTTTCTGGTCTAAAGTCAGGTTTTTACCACAGAGAGTTCCATCCCTTTAACCACGTCTGCAGCTTGGACTGCAGTTTGGCCAAGCAGGGCAGCACAAGGGTCCCATAGCTCATAGATCTCTGGGGATGTAGCATGCCTCTTAGTTTAAGGTGGTGAAAAAAGCATTCCTTTCAAATGGAAGGGGTCATGTCCAAGGCTTGGAGTGAAGATACCATAATACTCCAGTAAAGGACGTCTGGGATGACCATTTTATCTACTCTGGCTTATGTTTTAAACTCTGTTTTGCTTTCTCCCCTGGAGAACCCAGTAAGTGATGGTGGTTCCTGTCAGCTGGCTTCAATAATTCAGAGGAAAGCAATCTTAAAGCCCAATCCTCAGCTGGTATATATCGAGGTAGTTTCACTGAAGTCAACGGAGCTACATGAATTTACACCAGCTGAGGATCTGGTCCATAGTATTTCAGTGCAAATCTCTGTGTTGGTGTGACTTAGTATCTGTGTACTACTGCCTATTGTCCTTTCTTTAACCATTTTCTACATATGGCTCTCCTTGATGAGCAGTGTTATTTGCTACAAAGTGATTTCCCAGAACCAGCAGCTTCTTTTTCAGATCCCAGCACCAAGTTGCTCCATATATTAAAATCAACAGGGACACAGATATCTTGTTGACAGCTAAAGCTGAATCAGAGAAAACGTTTGAAGGTTTCCTACAGGATCATCTACCTGACTCTTTGAACTGCTTTGTCAGTGTGTTTTTGTGTGTCTGCAGATAATGCTTAAGCTACAGCACTGGATAGCTCACATTTTCGCTTTTGGAAGACCATACGTTTCAGTTCCTTGAAATCTCAATCAGAGAGAATGGTGTCCTGGCATGTATGTGGTACACAGAAGAACAATGACTCCATTAAGCTGAATTATACTTATGATTTGATTATGAACTGCATCTTTGAAGCAGTCCATTTATCATTTGCCAGTCTGTGCGGTTCAAGTGATCTGAGGCTTTATTAAAGGCCATTTATTAAATAGCCTTTACTGTGATCAGAAGGTGAAATAGAAGCAATGTAATCTAGTGGTTAGCACACAGCTCTGGGAACATTACTCCTGGGTTCTGTTACTGACTCTGTCTGTGATATATGCAGGACACTTAACCTCTTGGTACTTCAGTTTACCCATATAACATATATCTACCTCACCCAGATGCTGTGTGGCTTGACTAACATTTGTAAAGTGTTAATTCTTTGAGTGAAAGGGACTACATAAAACCATGCTGTATTTATTATCATAAGTATTATTAATTTTCTCAAAGGAACCATCACTTATCAGTATTTACCATTAACATTTTAAAGCTGCACATTTGAATGAAGGTAAACTTGAAAGTTATTATATTTCTGATTGTCAGTGTCTGGGAAGTAGCATTTTCTTTACTTGGAGTTCATCAGGGATAGCCTTAAGAATATTTAGATTTGTGTTTCCCTTTTTGTCATGTCTTGAAGAATTTTCCAGCAAGCAATACAGAATGCTATCTGTACAAAGTGAAAGAGACACAGAGACAGACACCCAGTGGTTCAGGAGCCTATGGTTATAGCTGGAGTGAATAGCTGGTTTGTGCAAACTGCTGTTTGAGAAGCTGATTTCAAATTATTTTTGTGCTTCTATATGCATTGTAAGTAATATTATGTCAAAGTCTCTTCAAAGATTATTAGTTTGTCAATAAACTGGTACTTCAGTATGTAAACGTGCCTTGTAATTAATTTTATGCTTGATGCCCATAGCACCCTAGAGCTGTTGTTTCATTTTTGGAGCATAATGTATTAGGCTTCCTGTAGGTATAATGTGGACCAAAGATGTCACCATCAAACAGGGAGCATTTTGTGACAGCTTATATGTGGGGAAAGGCTTTCTCTTTCTGCTCCCCATTCTGAACACATACAGTGCAAAGAAATGTATTTCAGCTGGCAGTGTGGCTGCAGCCTTAACCTGCCTGGAGTTGAAAAAATCAGAGAGATCATCATATTATATAGGCCCTTTATTGGGGTTAGTTGGCATATATCTATATAACTATTTTTATTCTTTCATTTAAATGTTTGCACTGAGCCACTTTCATTAGCTCAAATACTAACTCCCATGTCCTAAATCTGACCACATTCTAGTTTGGGTAATTACATTCTGCCTTGCTAAAATTTTCCTTCTGTTTCAGTTGGATCCAATATTTTTCTTCACTTTCTGTTCTAAACTGTTATTACATAATTTTAAAAAAGCCAATATGGCTGTAAATAATTAGAGAGTCTGGGCCTAAGAGAGAGATTTAGTCCCAGGATTTCCCTTTTTTCGCTCTCTCTTCTTTAATGTTTAACTAAATATTAGATGAGAAAAAAGTTAAACAGGTAAACTTAATACACAGCTAGCAAAGAGGCAAGGTTTCCCAAGGATAGGAGCTAACTTTCCCTCAAAAATAGCTTTGTGTTCGTTAAAAAGAACCCAATATAAGACAGTGTACGTACAAGTAAAGACATAAAAAGACTTGAATGAAGCAAGGTAGAAATTTTGCATTCATCTGGACATATGGAACAAGTCAATAGGTTATTAATAGCAGAGTGGTTGTAGTTGGATCTCAGTCCTGCATTTCTTCATGCATACTTCCACTGAAGTCAAGGATTGAGACCTTGTTTTGGAAAATATCAGTTTTCTCATCTTTTTCATCTACTCCCCTACACTACTGGCAGATAATTGAACAAGTGAGTAAAAAGCCTTGTACTTTGCAACTTTTTAAAGAGGACAAGCACTGGATTAAAATCGAACACATTCAGCATTTGCTTGTTACTACCCAAAAAGAAAGAAAGAAGTGTCCTTAAATTCAACAGCAGTTGTGTTTTGGATATAGAGAAAGCAAACCTCCAAAAAGGATTTTTTAAAACCAAAAGCTTTTCAGAAATGAAGTCAGAAGAAATGAGAAATGTTTTCCTCCAATGTTGCAACATAATGATAAATGGCTTTTGCCTTTCCAAAACCAAGTTAGAAAACCTCTGCTCACCTCTATTATCTATTCCTGGTCTCTAAAGGCATATTACCATATTATTTCATTGTGTTATACAATTTGAGCAACTAAATGAGCTTACCTTATGCCCTCCTAATAGTATTTCCTTTTAATGTTAGCTTAAGTGATATTTTTAGGGGATATTTGAAGCAGGATGCATCAAGAAAATGCATTTTAACTCAGTTTTGTTTAAAAATTATGAGTTGTCTCATCTTGATGAACCAAGTATAGAAAAGCCACATAGGCGCCACATATACCACACTATTTATCTTCCAACGAGACATTGAGAAGTCAGTTATGTACTAGGGGTGAGATTTTAAAATGAGCCAAAGTGATTTAGAAGCACTAAAATTCAATGAGACTTGGGTTCTTAATTCACTTCAGCTTTTTAGAAAATCCCACCCTGAAGAGGGTCAGTTTGTGAAAAAGAGTGATTCAAGAATTAGTTCACACATCTGAGCCCGGAGTTCAATTCACTACTGTTCCTGAGCTCATCTTACTAGTTAGGGAATATGTTCAAGACTCCTGAAATGTTCAGACATTAGCAGAAATGATTGTTTAGCCAAATATTCATCCTGCAGTTTGTTCTGTTATTCATTATGGGCCTGATTCAGCAATGTCCTTAAGCACACGCTTAATTTCAAATATGTGCTTAAGTGTTTTGCTGATCATGGCCTATATTTTCATGTAAAAAGCTTCAGACATTCACACAGGAAGCAAAGACAATGCTGGGTGATTTAGGCAAGCAAATAGTTAACATAAACAGTTTGCAAACCACCTGAAAATTATTCTTCCAACTTCTATTACTTACAAATAATGAATAAATTAGAAAAAAGGGGGGCTGGTATAAGAAGCAGAAAAAGAGATTAAAGCCCCCAGTCCTCAATCCAGTGGGACTACTAAAATGTGTACATATAAGCACTTGTGTGCAAATGTGGTAAAGAATAATATTAGCAATGAAAAATTTAACCAGAAGGATTATGGGCAGAGCTGTCAAATATTTTGCAAGCCCAATATTGTATATCACAAAATCATTTTTATTCTGTTTCATATTCTTCAAAATATGTCTATTTGGGGGTTAAAACACCCTGAATTGCCTGGCTAGCTATCCTTGTTTATTGCTATTGTCTTTTGAGTCTATTTGCTTCTTACAGTGACCAATATAAGTAGCAATATCTTACTACCAAACTGCACGTCGGTTCTTGTCTGACCTTCCAGTGTATATTAAAACGCCCAGTTTTCAGGGGCGTTTTATTTCATTCGTGAGGCACTGACATAATTAGTAAATGGAAGATGTTTCCTATAAGCACATGATTGTTGGATTCTTAAGTTCAGTGATTTTAATATAATAGACTCATCCCTGCGCTAGCACTGTATTCATTTAAACTGACCTTACTTTATTTGAATTATTGCTCAGATTTGCACAAGTATAAATGGCCTAATCTCCCAAAATACATTTTCTGATCGACATAAGGAAACAGTCTGAAGAAGCAATTATGTAAACGAAATGGTTTTAGGCAATAAATGGCCCTATAAATAAACAACTACTTCCTAATCATAGGCTAAATGAACGTGCCATTTTTCTTACTTTTTTTCTTTTTTAATAAAAAATACTCGAAATGAATGAATTTTAGTGCTTGTGGAAATAACAGTGCTGTCTGAAATATAGTGCACACAAATGCTGTATGACCTTTCATTACCTAGAGTTTAGCCAATGTACCTAAATCTGACCAGCATTGCCTCTGTCATTCCAGTTCTGGACTTCTCAGCAAGGGTTTAGCAAATCTATTTTCACTTGCTACATACTGTACCCTCACCAAATTCTTTTATGCAAAGCTTTCAAGAGGCAAAAGCTAGTGTTTTAACCCATGATGCTACCATCCCACCTTCATGTCTGTTCTGTTTTCACCATGGATGCCATTCATGGCTCCTATTACTGATTAGGAATCATAATTTTGGCTTAACATAAATAAAGGAAGGATGGTAACATATATGTTAGAATCTTATTTGAGGAGGGAGCATTCAACTATTATTGTAGCTTTGGGAGAACGCATAATAGTTAGATGGTGAGAAAAGAAATTGGGGAATCAATATAGTACAATATTGTGGTGCAAGAGAAGAAAGTCAGTAATAGGTGTGTGGTGCTAAAGAAATCAGCTTACACACAAAGATTCTGATTCTCTTCTCAGACTGGGCTAAATGAGGAATAATTGAACTGAAGCCAAGGGATAGCTAATCTAGTGTACAATTGGTAAGAGATGAGAATCAGGCCTAGAAAGAGGAAAATGAGGTCAGAATGAAAAGGCAAAGATCAGTAAAGATAGAGAATAAGGAATTACATTGTAGGAGAAGAGAGTAGTTCTTCAAGAGAAATAAAAGTAGGTTAAAAAGGAAGGATCCATTTGTGCAAAGAAAACAAAGAAATCCATCAACAGAGAAGGTAAAATACAAAATACCTAAAGGGGAAAGAGAAGAGTCGATAAAAAGAGAAACCAACACCAGGCAGTTTGCACTGATGGAAGAGTTTGCACTAAAGAGGAGCCTGAGCCAAAACGCAGATCAAAATCCTCCCTGACGTTAGGTGGACATCAGATCAGAATTTTGTTTTGGATTCATACATTGTGGCCCGGGACCCATCTCTAACAAATGAAATAATTCACGGGTATTACCACAGATTTTCAGAAGTTTAATGACCAGCCTTTCAAGTGTCTACTTCTTAAAATGGGATTTTTTTTGGTTTTACATTATTCCCAACGAACAGATGGAGATATCTGCAGAGGGATTTGATGAGGATCTCATCTGCAAATATGTTAGGGCTAGATCCAAAGCCCACTAAAATCATGGGGAATCTCTTTCCACTCACCCGATGGACTTTTGATCAGGCTCCCAATATTCATGTTCTATAGGATCCCCTAGCCCAAGATGATGAAGAAATAACAGCTTAACCAAGGTGCCAAGCCTGAAGACAATTTTAAAAGACCCCCAACTACATGTGCTGGTAGAAATATCTGATAGCAACAGTTCTCCAGAGCTTGTAACTGCCCTACTCAAAGAATTAAAAACTGTGAGACCCCGTACTATGAGGGAAAGTCATGCTCATTTATCTCCTTATTTAACCAGCATCTTGCAAAATTTGTAAAAATGTTGTGTCTTAATGGTAATCAAAAATAGAAGAGAGAAATATCAAGTATCTGATCCTTCTCTCAGTGAAACTAGTGTAAATCAGGAGTAGTTCCAGTAAAGTCAATGGAGTTACCCCAATATAAAACTGATGTTAGTGAGAGAGGAATCAGATCTCTAATTTTGAGCTCACAAACCATAGTTATAGGAAGTGTGGTCTGAAGAATGTGTGTGTGTAGTGTGTGTGTGTGAGGTTTTATAATTGCAGAAACTAGTAATTTATACTCTTGAACTGATTTATGTCTCATCTGTCGAAAGCTTCCCAGCTTTGCAAATGTTAGGAAGTTCTCAAAAAGGCTCCTCGCATTTTTGAATTCATGTTTACATTTCTGTTATTAATTCATATTTGCATTGGAATTTCTCTGTGCGCATTATTGTTTGTGTACAGTTGTACATGCACATTTTTATATCAGGAGGTGTCAGACAGATGCCTACAGAAGAGGAGAAAATGTCTAAGGGCCAGATTATCTTCCCAGCCCATGGAAATTTGCCTGGAAAGAGGCTGAGAGGGAAACCTCTCTGAGTTTTCTCTTCACTTGCCCTTCTGACGGGAAAATGTAATTGGGAGGAGTGTGTGTGGTGGTGGTGGTGGGGAGCTGCAGATTTTGGAGGCTACACATCCTCTCAAATCTATAGATCTCTGGGATCCACAAGGCTGGGTCCTGCTGTAGCTGATCAGTAGAAGCCACACAAGATCCAGAAGAAGGTAATTAACTCTTAAATATATTACTTACTGCGTAGATTTCCAAACAGAAGCCTGGGTACCTAAATGGGATGGCGCATAGGGAGTGGCACCTCATTCATTCTCTCTGGCTGCCAGAATGTCTGGAGCAACCATGGAGGGACTTCTACAATGGATGCACAGTTCCTAGCAGGTGGCACTCTCTCAACTCAGAAACGTGTGAGTGTGGGGTGGGGATCTGCATGCAGCGGGACCCTTTGTCAGCAAGTATCAGAGGGGTAGCCGTGTTAGTCTGGATCTGTGAAAGCAGCAGAGAATCCTGTGGCACCTTATAGACTAAAAGACGTATTGGAGCATGAGCTTTCATGAGTGAATACCCACTTCGTCAGATGCATGTCAGCAAAGATCTTCAGTGGACAATGTGAACTGATGGTTGGACCACAACCAAATGTGGACAAGTAAATGGCTTTGTCAGTTTAAATAAATACACCCTTACATTGCTCATGGAAATGCCTTTTCAACAATGTCACATAGATGAAAATAAGAACTGCAGTGTCCTTGGAGGAAGGAGCACCTTTTAGATGTACAAATAAGCCAATAATTCAGAGTTCTTCTGGGGTTGGAAAGCGTGGTGGTGGTGGTGCTGGTGAAGGAAGAGAAAGAGGAGGTGGGGGTGGGAGAAATTAGCTTTGATAAAGGCAGAATATTATGCAAATATTTTAGATATGTCTCCAGGATACACATTGCCATTTCTAAACTAAATATGTTTGTGCATAAGACAACCAAAACCAAAACCAAAAAAAACAATCAGAATGAGAACATTTAAAGGAGAGGCATAACATAAAATGCTAGGCTGTTTATTTCCTCAGCCTTCTGGGTTTCTCAGATACCTTGGCTTTTCATGCTTTGGCCCATGGAGGATGTTTCCATGGTGACAAATAGATGTTATGTTTATTTATTGGACAGCAGGGAATGACAATGTCAACACATGGTATTTTTGTTCCTTTCTCTTTTTGTCCCAAGGAGATTTGTTTTTGTAAATGAACTAGCAGCAGAAGCAGAGGCAGCTTATTTTTTTCTGTTGCAAAAATAAACAGCAGTTAATTTGCTTCTGAAATTCTCTGAACAACACTTTAGAAGTCTCTTGCGCTAGCGTATATGCAAATGCTTTGTGATGTGCAGATGCTGGCTGCAGAGTGAAAAGCATATTTCACGTCATGGGAAAGGACCCAAATATTTGCTACACTGGATATGTATCCACCTGAGTTTATACTGAACTCTTCCACATATTTGTTCTTGTTGATGGCTCTGCTACTTTGTCCATAAAAATGACCTGACAAATGGTTAAGACTGTTGTAGCAGATGCTGCCAATGGAAAAACTTTGTGTTTCCTGGAGACCTTAATCACTAGAGATGAGGTAAAGCATTAGAAAGAGGCTTAGTAATTATAGAAATCAAGAGAGAGCAGGTCTGAAATGAAAACCACAGGGCTTGAACAGCCTGGTTGTCTTCTGGATTTTGCATCCACTAAGAGAGACTTTCCTGGGTTTATATGAAAATCTATTTAGTTTCTAACAATCAGATACTGTTTGCTGAACTTGAGTGAAGAGACACTCAAAAGAAATAGGTGTTAGAAAAGCCTTTGGATAGGGTAAAAGAAAGCATGACCATTAGGCCAAAAAGCATCTGTACTGGTCTGAAGCTTTAGGGACGCTCTGTAATATACTAACAATTTAGTTCCTCTCACCCCTTAGAAAAGGGCTCAAGATGCTATACAGCAGAATAAAACCAAACACAATACAATAAGTGACCACTTTGTTACAATGGGAGCATTGAGGAAAAGAGAGCCAGATCTTGCAAACACTTTCAAGTCAGTGGAACTAGTCTTGACATTAAGTGCTATGCTAGTAGTGAGTATTTACAGGACTGGGCTCCAAAATTGGGACCAAAAGGGTAAAAAGAGTTGGCAGTAAATAAAAGGCCAGCAGTGGTCATTTCAAAACCACCTTTGAGAACAGTAAAGAGCTTTAAAGTGAGGCTAGATGAAAGGGATAAGCTTCAGGGGGAGCAAGGTCCACCCTGTGAGTATGGCTAGAATGCAGTTAGATGCCTGTGGCTGGCCCATGCCAGCTGACTCAGGCTCCCAAGGCTCGAGCTTGGGCTGTTTAATGGCAGCGTAGGCAGTCCAGACTCAGGCTGCAGCCCAGGGTCTAGGACCCTGTGAAGCGGGAGGGTCCCAGGGCTCAGGTTGTAGCCCGAGCAGGGACATCTACCCTGCAATTAAACGGCCCCACAGCCATAGCCCTACAAGCCTGAGTCAGCTGGCACAGGCCAGCTGTGGGCATCTAATTGCAGTGTTGACATACCCTGTGGGACTCACCGGGACAGGCAGCTTATTGATCTCCTGAGTTAGCCCCTGTTCTGGGAAGCCTTATCCCTTAGATGGCCCTGAACAATCCTGTTTAGAGGCTGTTTCGCTTCCATGTCAATGAACCCTCAGTGCTCAAACTGGGGCTGGGGAGTGGTTATGGCTATGCCACTTTTTTCACCACTGGTAGGTAAAAATTAAAAAGGTGAGTGGGAGGAGAAGCTACTATCATTTTTGCCCCTCAGACAGACAGCAAAGACCCTCAGGGCAAGGTGAAAATGGGCGAGGAGGAGAAAATCACTACCTTGTTGCCTCAAGTGTTTCCTGGGTCCTGGAATAAAAAGAGCTTAGCATTTATGAGACAGGTTCTGCTCTCAGTTTTAGTCCCCAATGGATTCAGTCTGCAGTGACACCAGTATGCAACCAAGATCAGACTCTCAGCAGAAGCTAGGGGTTATGGTTTTTCATACTTGATTTAAGTTCTATATAATTACACAATAAATTAGATCCATTGTAGGGACACCTTAGTTATTCCTGTGAAGACCAAAGAAATGCCATGGGTTACCCCATAATCATCAAAACATGACAAGAAGCAGAGCTGATACATGGGTAAGGAGAGAGTATCCAAAAGAGACTATTGCTAACAGAGATATGCTTATTTTTGATAGTCTCTTTGACATTAGCTTTGTCCGCTAGGGGATCCAAAATGATTCTTTCAAAGGATAGGTTACCCCCTTACCTTCAAGTTGCCTGCCTGCCGTGTCCTACTTCTGCCTGAGTGGGTTTAGGTAGGAAGTTTGTTTCACCTGTTCTTTCTTGTTTGTTACGCAATGGGATAGACATAATGCTAGGCATGAATAGGCAACTTAGAGGGATGTAGAAGGGTGCATAACAGGTGAAGTCCCCAGGAAGAATTCTGCCTCATTGAGCCAGATTTCCTCTCAGAAGCTCCCAGGCAATGAATTGTACCCATTGCACAAACCCTTAGGAGAGTGCAACTCATTCTCAGCCATCTCTCTCGGACAGTGTGGCTAGGGGGCGGTGGATCCATCCTGGTGCCATCCCGCAATTCATTTTCTTTCAGAAAACAAGTGCCTACAGGTGAATAATGAAGGGTCAGGGACTATGCTCCTCATTGGGATTCTGGCTAGTTCCTATATGGGTGAAAGATTATGGCACTTCATCCTTTCCTCCTTCCACTTATGCACTTGTGCGGGAACTGGCCAGAATCTGGTCCTGTCTCTCAAAAGTATGGATTCATCATTACAAATATTACCATGTAATATTAGCAAGCTGTATGTAGAATCAGACTATAAGAGGAAACATTACTTTGAGTCCAACTTAAATTACAAAACTAAACTTTTAAAAGCATTAAATAAGTCAAAACTTAATGGACACCTTCCTTCATACTGTAGATCCACTAATATGATTTAGTCCTAAAATTTGCTATAAAAACTCTCACTTTAATTTTCAGTCAAATCTGAAAAGCAATTATATAATGGAAAGTAGCAACATAAAAACCAAATAAACATATCCCTAGGCAAAAGAGAACATATTAGCCCAATAACCATGGTAAAAAGCTGAAATGTTAACACACAAGAGTCTGTATAGAAGCAGTTCCTAACTAGGAGTGCATTTTGTGTTTCTGCCATTCATTCAGGTTTTTGTGTCTGCTTCAATCTCAGAGGATCTCCCCTGACAGATCTCTGATTTTAACTGGCAACCAATTTGCAGCACTGTAATCCTAGAATATGTAACATTTCCCCTCATGTGCCAGTATGACCCTTCATGTACGTGTGAAATTAATATAAGATTCTACACATGCTACTTTAAGTGGTGCCAGCTCTCAGTTGGCCTCCATAAGTTGGTTAGACATAAAACTATAATACAATCAGCCCAAATTGGCATTGCTGGTGGTGTAAGAAAGCCAACCTGGGGCTGCTCTAACCTATGCCAACTGCCAATGGCCCTGCATGGTCTAAGTACATGGTATTAATTGCCGGAGCACAACAATGTTCCCGTTCATGCCCTCTGCTTCAGAGGCTCCGCTATGCCAGGGAAGTCCTCAGCTGGAATTATCCAAATGCTTATGTGGCCCAAGACTATACCATGTGGGAACTCCATACCATCAAAAACAAAGGTTCAGGCTCTCTTCCATGATCCCGCCACGTAGCTACACAATTACAAGAATGAAGAGGAAAACTCCCTTTATTGCATGAGATCCAAAAATCTGGAGCTCTCTCTGTCATGAGATCAAGTACCACACCTCTACTCTCCTCCAATACAGTATTTATGTACTTTAGCAAAGAAAGAAGCACAACCCAAAAGAGGTGCTTGGACTAATGTCAAATGGATTCCTTGGATGCTTATTGCAGTTTTGTTTGGCTTTGGCTGTGAGACAAGCTATATTGTGCCAGGGTATCAAGAAAAAAAAAGAAGAAAGAATAATAGTGAAAAAATAGAACTGGCGAAGCCAGAGTGAATTCCATGTCACATGCTGCAACTTTGAAAAGCCCTGGGAGCTGCAGTGCTGCTGGCACTGTGATACCTACACATTCTTTCCAGACAGGCTCAGCCCTGACTCCCCCTCATTCAGGGGCAGGGAAACCAGACACTGGTCCTCAGCCAGGTTTGAAATTGTATGCAGTGTTGTTATAGCTGTGTTGGTCCCAGGGTAATAGAGAGGCAAGGTGGGTGAAGTAATATATTTTATTGGACCAACTTCTATTGGTGAGAGAGACAAGCTTTTGAGCTTATACAGAAGTGTCTGTATATTGCATACAAGCTATATTAATCCACCCATTTGATGTTACTCAAGTTATCCTGAGGTAAAATCTTAGGTGAAGACAAGGCAACTTGTAATTTTCCCATAAGGTAGCAGGTCAAGGTAAACCCTAGACTCCCTCACCATCTTTAACTTGACCTGCTAACTTAAGGGAAAACTACAAACTGTCTTGTCTTCACTAGGATTTTATCTCATGTTAGCTAACTCACATGGAGAACATCTTTTTTCCTAGTGAAGATGCATCCAAAGAGTGAATGGTCATCCCTCTTATCATATACCCTTCGAACCCAAGACTGATAAAATATTTCATCTCCACTAGCCAAGGAAAACAAGAACTTCTAGACATCTTCCAAACCCAATGATCTGTATGGTATGGTAGGCAAATATCTTGATTCCTCCCCACTTTTAGTGGTCTAATGAGAAAATTTCTCATCATGCAAGAAGGGAGGCTCTAGGAGCAGAAAAGTGTATGAGTTGTTAAAAGTTCTTCTCCTGCTTTACAGAAAAGAAAGTGGTCAGAGGCCTATGGATTTTCAAGTTTTCAATCTCAGTTCTCACAGCCAGCTCCATTGCAGAAGAATACACTCTTTAAAGGACCAAACAGCAAAGCTGTGTATCACACACAATGTAAAATGTGTAGACAGCCACACATTACAGGAATGTCCCCACTGAAACATCAATGATCCCATTGCAAAAATCCCTAAGAAACTGCTTATTTGCACAGGGATGTGTTTCTATTAAGGAGTAGTGGTTAAGTTCATTTACATTAATACCTAAAAGAGTTTTGAAAAGGCACAGGAGGAATGGTGAGTACAGGCAAAAGTTAGGACCCTTTAAAAGAAACAAATCAGGAGATCCCTCAAAATAGCATTACGTTCACTAGCCTTTTCCAACAACAGCTTCAGTCTCTAGTGTGGAATGCGCTGCTGCAGTAGTCATTTAAAATTCTGCTAAATCATTCTGTGAGTCTCTAACCAATACTAATAGCTTTTTAGCTGGCTGGAAATTTCTCTTCAATATTAAGCCTTGCGTCGACTTTAGTAACCATTTGTTTGTGTACGCATGCGCCTGCATGAGAGAATATCATAAATTTCATTTAGTGCTCTGGTTGGGTTGCATTGGAAAATAAATTAATCACTTGTGATTTCTGGAGGGAAAATGGGGATTCATTTAGAGTAAAAAATAAAAAAATAATGAAACATAAAAATGAAATTTTCTTCCCTGACTTCATTTTCTCTTTTAAACAATAAAGTGTTCTGTCACTGCATGATGATTGGTAAATATACTGAAATGGTTATTAGAGTTAAAATAGACTCTCTGGATATACAATAACTATATTTTGTAATATGCCCTTCAGGTATGATTGCTAATTACATTTCTATCAGAGAAACATGCATTATACTTGGAAGCAGGAGTCTTCTGATTGTGAAGCTGGCCCCACAGATTCTGTACGCCACCAAATACACAATCTAAACACAAAGCCAGGGGTTGCAGCAAAACTGAACATATGATACATTCATCAGACAATTATTTGTAAAGTATTTTACAATTGGCTAGCACCTTGTTCTGAAACGGTATACAATTTTATTTGGTGGAGAAGAGACATATTGTGTATAACATACAAAATAGCTGTGCACAATTATATCGAGAGTCTGGTTTGATCTAACAAGTTAATGTGTAGAGATGTAGGGATAAATTCAGCGAGAGTGTAAATTTAGGGTAACTTCACTGAAGGTGACAAAATTACTCCATATTTGCACAAGTATGATGGTGAGCAGAAGATGACTGTAGTTGGTAAATTATATCATGGGTTTCCAGATCAATATAATGAGCCTAATTCTGATCTTATCTCCACATAACATGAGGAGGCACTTCATTAAGGTCAGTGAGGTTGCAGTGGAGTAAAAAATAGTTTAAATGAGATCAGAATAAGGCTGAGTAGCTATGTGATTGGGTACTAAAATAGATACCTCTCCTGTTCTCTGCCTGTGGCACAGAACAATTTAGTCTCCTGGGGCCTAAAATATTTTTGTCTAACCAGACCTGAAGAAGAGTGCTATGTAGCTTGAGAGCTTATCTCTTTCAGCAACAGAAGTTGGTCCAATAAAAGAGATTACCTCATCCACCTTTTTAGTCTAACTAAAGTCATTGGGCTCAATATAGGGTTATCTGGGAAACTTTTAAAGGCTTATGATAACCAGAAGATCAGGCTAAATGATTTGATGGTCCCTTTTGGCTTTAAACTCTATGAAATCTGAGTTAGTTTTGGTGGATGTTCACAGCCTTCTACACAAGTCTGCTAATATTGCTGCTGTAAGCTAGCAATAGTGTGATCAGCAGAGAATCCTGTGGCACCTTATAGACTAACAGACGTTTTGGATCATGAGCTTTCGTGGGTGAATACCCACTTCGTCAGATGAATAGTATGATCAACTCTCTTGCAGGATGAGGGACAGTTACATATTTTGTTCACTGGTCCAATACTAACTGGGCATGGGGACAGAGACTTTCCTATGTTTGGAGCTCACCACTGCAATTAAAAAGCAGACAACGCAGCTGGCATCTTTATCCTATTCTACACAGCTGTTGTTGCTATGGCAGCACGCCCTCATAGGCTGGAGAGTAGGCCATATAGCCTCCTTCTCATCTGCTATTTACACTGCTCCAGGGATGGACTGCACACTAATCATGCAATGAAGCAGCTGGCAGTCTTCCCTATTGCCACCTCCAGGAAGCTCTTTGTTTCCCCTGGAATGGGAGTTACTGTAAGGACCCTGAAGCCCCTCAGTCTCCATGAAATGGCTGCACAGTGTGCTTTTGTTACGTCAGCTGCAGAGGTGGATCCTAAATTCTTAATCTAGCTCTGGATTCATTCCCAATAAATTTTCTGATTTTGTACGTTCAGCATTTACCTTGTTGTTCCTCTCTTCCAGCTGTAGAGATTAGTTTTTTCTCAAAGGGACTGTGCTGAAACCTGCCTTATCTTGCCTCAATCCGATGTCTTCACTATACATTTTGTGTCAGGATGGAACATACGCTGTAAAAACTCTTAGTCATTCAGTACAGGGGAAGTGAATGTTTCCAGTCTGAATTACTGCATTTCTTCAAGGGAATTGGGAACCCTGCCCAAATGCTGAAGTACTGTCTCAGACATATACTGGAAAAGTTGTTATGGGGTCCTGCCTTCAGGAAAGCCTTGCCCCAAAGTTTTCAGTTTTGGGATGTTTGTTTTTTCAGTGGAAAGTCCACATTTTCTACAGAAAGCACATACTTTTCAGGAACATTTTCACTTAGTTGAAACCCCAATTTTCTGTTGAAAAACAGTTTTGACAGAAAAATAGAACGAGCCCATCCATGGCAACATATTGCATAACAACAAGGCTGCCAAACCAGCCTTATTAAATGAACCTTAAAAATAATATTTTGAAAATATATTAGGTATATTTTTCCATATACATATTGAATCAAAAAAATAAGCTGTATCTTTGGCAGTGGTCATGTTTATAGTGTAGTGATATTGGTTTGTGCTGTGATTTCATCCTTCCTTAAAAACTAAGTAACACTGGACTGCAGCTTTGCCCACACTGGGTTTTCTACCCACCAGCTTCAAACTGGGGTAAGCTGTGTTGGTGCAGTCATAGTTCATACCAATGCATTGTGTCTACACTAGGAGTAGCAGTGGTGCAACTACATCAGAGTAGCTGCACTAGCTAAGAGCCCCAGTGCAGACAAGTCATTATTTGAATAAGAGGCCTTTCTAGGTGCTGGAAGAAGTGATGGCTGGGATTCAATAGGTGCCAGTTTTCTCTCTGAGCTAGGATGTGTCATCATGGATGCTGCTGAAGGCAACACCTTTCAGAGGAGATGTTAAATTAAAATTCTTCATGCTTGTGATCACTAAAAGCCCCACAGCCATTTTTTACAATAGACTGGGCATTAACTGAGGTATCTAACATAAATTCCTTTTGCAGTTCCATCTTGATACAATGTTCTTCCATATATGTTCTTAGCACCATTGTATAGTGTTGCTGTGCACTGTTAAACAAGTGCTCTTACCCCAAAGATGAGTGTATGTTAATGGTGGGTGAAGTGGCCTGCCTATGTATCCTTTGATTCCCTCAAAAGGTTGCTATTTAAGGTAATTATTCTTTTAAAGTGCTCCATGAGCCGCAGATGAAAAAAGTGTTATACAAACAAAAAGGATCATTATTATCAAACTGACTTACTACAGCACTAAGACATATGTAATATTTGTCATTTCATTATGACTCCTATAGTAACACGATACACTGGGTAAATCAATTAAATTATTAAAATATGCTAATGTATATGGCAAATTAAGGATAAATTAAATTCACTGGTCATACAAATTAGCTATTTTATTAATAAGATTTAAAGGAGTTAGTTAAGAACCAAATTAAGAAGTTGTCAATTTCAGCTTAGTTGTGTAATTCAGAAAATGTATTATTATTAGGGCACTCTCTGCGGCAGTGCAACCTTGGAAAGAATTCAGACCCACTGGGGATCTCATACTATGTTGTTATATCAGCAATCTTGTACTGTAAATTTAGATCTGCTTAACAAACAGGAATGGACTAGGTCAAATCAGCAGGAAATCGATGAAAGCAGATACACCTTAATTTGAGTAACAAAAAGCTAATAAAAATGTTTATATCAAAGGCGTTTTGAAACTTCTAATATCTTAAGACTCAGCTAGGGCTAAAGTGTTCTTGGAAAATTGTGGATAGAAAGCAGGTTTCAGAAGAATTATACAAGTTAAAATATTTATATGAGGTATTAATGTGCAGTTTTATATTCTGGATCAACATTTCAAGCAGTTACATTTTAAAATAACAATTTTTTCAAAAAAAGCCTGGCTCACAAAAAATTAGCCTGATGAATAAAATTTTAAGCCCTTCTGATTTATTCTGTTGATTAACTCAGTTGGATTTATTAGTTGTTAATAGTCTGCTAAAGCAAATAATGAGCCACTTGATGAGAATAAAAGATATTTTCAGACTCTTAAACTATTTAACTACTAACAGCAAGTCAGCCCAGGGAGACTGTATGTGGAGACTGAACATTCAAGTGCTTAGATCCAAAATCTAAGTCAGGAATAGGAGTAATAGCATTACTCAGAGTGTTTGCAAGGCACCCAGAAGAGTCTATGCATGGAAGTGAGGGTACCAGGGAGAAAAACAGGAGCAGGGAAGGAGAGTCACTAAAAATGTCCAGTTTATCATGTGAAATATCTAGTCATGATGATGTTGAGCAACATTAGCCACCACAAAGGTTCTGTTCTCAGCTCCTGAACCGTGGGTTAGGTTTTAGACATTACCATTAATTATTGAAACTCAGAAGGCTGCAAAAACATCTTGATTCATTGGCAAACTGACAAACATATGGTGTGTTTTGCAAACCTCTAGTTTTCTGTTCAGAGGAGGAGAACATTAATTGCATACAAATTCTACTGGGAGTTCCAAAACCAGCCATTGTTAACATAGTTAGATGTCATATCTGGTAAGTTCAATGCATTTTAAAATCCAAGTAACAAATTAGAACTTTTACAGAGGCTTAGGACAACCAAAGTGCTGAAATGTAATAAAGGCAAAGAACAACAAAGTATCAGACAGCTTTGCTTTTGATTGATAGTCTGGATGGCATGTATATTTACTGGCAATCAGAAGTTGATGTCTGGAATGTGTTGTTTCATGATGTTCCTGGGGCCCTACCAATGCTACTTAAGTCATTTGATTGTCAGAATGACATTTGAAATCCCATGAATATCAAGATACCAGATCCAGAGTCACTCAAAACAGAGTTTAATCATGAGCCACTGAACTGTGGACAGCCTCAGAGTGCTGGAAGACATCACATGAAAATTACTCAGAGCATGGGCTCTAATTCAGCTAGGTTATGGAGTGGCAAGAGCTATTCCATACTGAAAGTTGCAATATTTTTTTTTTGTTTAAAGCTGAATATTAAATTTGTGTTTTGATAGATTTTGGTAGGAGATCAAATTTACCCTTACTCTATAGTACAAAAGTACTGTGGCCCTAGTATCTTCAAGATTGCCAGAGATGTATCCTGAAGTAAGGGAGATCTGACTTTAGGAGCAACCCTTTTGACTAAATTGGTGGCTTGTAGTAGAAAGGACAAGTTCTGTTACTTTGTTATGACTGATTCCTACTAACCACTTCCTGGATTAGAAAAACACAATCTCAGAGGAGGTTGCTTGCCCACACAACTGAAGAAGAAGAGTGCAGTGGACATAGCTATCAGAACAAGGGGTGATACAATCTGCTAAACATGTAGGATAAATTAATGTAAGCAGATGTACCTCCATGGACTTAACTGGAAGGCACACTATCTCATGCCAGGGCTGAGCTCATCTGAATGACTTTCCAGAATGAAGGTCTATAATTCTTCAAAACCTGAGGCAGAAAGTAACAAGCAACTATTTAATTATCTCTATGAACTACACAACTTTCATTCAGAAGAGTTTGTAGTATTTATTATTAGTTAAGTGCCAGCAGTGTACTCCATGGTATATATAAAAGACACAAAAGAAGATATAGTCCTTGTAAGAAGTTTAGAGTCGAAATAGATGGGACAAGGATCAGACTCTAAGTGAGGTAGAATTTCATGAGACCCTCTGTTCTGAAGCTACTGTCTTCCAATAGCCCAGGATTAAAGAGGAAAGAACATCTAGCATCACACAGAATTACGGAAATTGCAGTGTGGCAGAGTTGGATTTGTCTGTATCAAATTATGAACACTATTTTATATTGTGTGTTGAATACATGATTAAATTTACCTGACGTCAGTTTATTGTACTATTTTCCAGATTGCTATTCTGCCCTGAAAAGGTGCTTGACTCCTTGTTAAAGGTCTATCACAGAGAAACCATCAACACAGCAATCTAGGGCTATCATCTTTGAATGACGCTTAACTGCTGGCCCATGCCTATGGAACAATAGGTTTTCTACACAGGTGGGGCTAGTCTGACTAGGGAGGGGCTGGAGATTTCCAGCCGAACACATGGCAAAAGGAGATAGAAACTACTTAAGAAAGGGTTCAGCTCTGACCAGGAAGGCAGACCATCAATACATGTATGAAAGACTTGCAGGAATAAGAGGAAGCAGAAGGGACTCTGTCCAGCCTGAAATGACAGAACAAGGAGTAATGGACTCAAGTTGCAGTGGGGGAGGTTTAGGTTGGATATTAGGAAAAACTTTTTTACTGGGAGGATGGTGAAGCACTGAATGGGTTATCTAGGGAGGTGATAGAATCTCCTTCTTTAGAGGTTGACAAAGCCCTGGCTGAGATGATTTAGTTGGGGATTGGTCCTGCTTTGAGCAGGGAGTTGGACTAGATGACCTCCTGAAGTCCCTTCCAACCCTCATAATCTATGATTCTATGAAATGTTGACTTACCTTAGACTCACACGGAGGACTTTATTATTGAAAGATCTGTAGCATGTGCTTTTAAGAGTAAAGTGACTGTAACTAATAAATTCCTTTGCTAAGCTTGTGTTTCTTTCTATCCTGCCACATTCTCCCTGAAGGGACTAAACTAGAAGCCCACAGTGCCTACCGCCCTCAGGGAGCTCTGAGAGACCATGCATAATGCCTGTGGATGTGGGACGGGTAATCTGAGAAATTTACTTCAGGGTCTAGGCTGGCAGAACTGTGATGTCTCAGATCCTAAGAAAAGATATCAAACAGGAAATCTGAGCCTAGGAGTCCCAAAGCTTAACAGCTCCAAAGCTAGTAACACTGAGTAAACTCTGCCCAGACTCAGAGACTGGGTCCACTCAGAATAGATTGGTGTGCATACAGAGGGATACTGGGCCAGGTTGTAACAGAACTGGAAGACCACCTGTTTAATCTTCCAGTCCATCCGTCAGTGCCTTTTACCACATTTTCCAGTTTAATATTATTCAAGTGACAGAGTTTCCACCTCACTTCTAGAAGAGTTAAATTCTACATTATTTAGCCGCTAATGTATATCCATATCAATGCCTCTGTTAAAGGATATCAAGTACTGTATACAAACCTCATATTTCAGTGTCAGTGACCAAGCTCTGAGAACAAAGCAAATGCACTGTGCTTGTGTGTGCATCATTGAGAGTTCTTTTCTGCAGTGCTCTTTGAAACCGAGAATGCTGGCTGGTTTTCTTCCTCACATCCTCCACATCACAGTTTTATGTGCGTAAATTTTAAAACCTAGCCCCAGTGTGCTTATAAAATGCCAGGTTATTGACAATGGTAGTGCTCATTTGCTGTGGCCAATTTAGCACTAATAAGCTGAAATTGCGCTATGGGGATTCTTCTACATGGAACATAAACTCCATTCCCTTCACTATTAAGAACACTTTCCCATAAAACGATGGCAGCCTAATAGTTTCTTCTCCATGTTCGTAACCAATTTCTGTACATATTAGTGCTATTTTCCCCAACAGCTTTCACTGTAACACATATTAGCTCTATTACAAGGCACTGAATCAACGAATACACAGTATATAGTCCATTGAACTGCTCTGCCAGAGTATTGGGAATCCAGAATGTAATCCAGCATCTCACATGTTCATACTACAGCGGTTCTTGAGAAACATCCAGTACTGGAAAAAGTGGAATTTGCTGCAATGAACCAGATCCACAGATTGGGCTGGTTGTGGGTTTTCTGTTTTTGTTTGTTTATTCCTATTATTTTAGAAAAGGTGGGGTTCTATTCCAGGGTAACTTTCAGAAATGCTGAATTTGAACCTCCCACCCCTCCAGCACCAGCAGTTGGGAAGGCATTCACACCCCCTTGACATCATTATTCACTCAACTCTGGAACTGGCACTCTGCATATACTTTCTCATTTGCTAGGTGGACATGCATTGTTGCTCCTCCTTCTGCCCTCCCTTCTCCTATCACTGCATCCAGTCAGTTATCCCAATTCACTTTCCTTTTTAATTTGTCATCCCTGTCCCTTCCTT
Source organism: Chelonoidis abingdonii (assembly GCF_003597395.2). NCBI lineage: Eukaryota > Metazoa > Chordata > Testudines > Testudinidae > Chelonoidis > Chelonoidis abingdonii. Next base: position 65,699,931 of record NC_133770.1, read on the forward strand.
CCTTTTATATTTCTCTTCCTCAGTTTCCCCTTCTCTTACTCCAACAAATCTGTTCCTCTTCCCCACTTCAAGCCTGAGTCCAAAAATAACCAATATCATACTCCTAAAGCTACTTTTGTTTTATACATAAAACAAATATATAAACAAAATTGTAAGGAAAAAGGACATACAGAATGAACATGACATGTGCCTTGTCTCATCTCGATCACTTTGCTACTATGCACCTCCACCCCCTATTCCACAAGGCTAAATCTACTGACTTCAGGGGAGCTATGTGAATTTACACCAACTATGTATCTGACTCCTCCTGTATGCTTTACAGTGCGCACCACAACGGGGCCTCTATCCTGAGCAGAGTCTCTGGGCTCAGTAAAATAAATCAATAATCTAATGAATGACATTCCAGCAATGAAGCTATGTAGGCTGATCTCTCACTTACTGAATAATACACATGGATCCTCTTGTCTGCTTAGAATCCAGCACAAGGGTTACTTCATTCTGTAATAAAATGATTCTCATAATTCTCCCCACAATAAATCGACTTGTGTGACATCATCAATACCCTGAACATTCTGAGCAGCCTTAACTAACCACAATCTCCAGACAGAAGATGGAAGACACTACCATCTCGCTTTCTGAACTTCACAGGATCTGTGTTGTTAGGAATTAAAAACAAAGCTTATTAATTTTGTATTAATTAAACTTGTATTATAGCAGTGGTATCATTTCCCTTATTTCCCTTGGCACTAATCAGATTCCCTCATTGTGATAAACTACTCGGCCTTCGGCCTCATAGCTTATCCACCTGAGAATTGAATTATTGCCTCATAAAAGAGAGGGCTGATTATATAAACACTTAATTAAATGTTGTACTCAGTCATTGCTGAGCTACTCCTAAAATGCTGTTGGCATCTATATTCACTAGTGGAGTTTAAACATCAGAAGACTTATTTTTTTTCAGATGTGCTACTTTAAAGGTTATTCATCCCAATGTTCTTTTGTGCGTACTGCTTGATTATCATCCATCCGTCTGACTCACTCCCAGTCACAAAGGGGATGAAATGCTCTGTATGGTCCTGGCTGGCTTGCAGACAGCAGTCAAATTCTTAATGTTTTAGTCTGGAAATGTTTTTTTCCTCTTTCTGTCTGTAAAAACTTCCAGAGGTAAAGCACCCTCATTTATCTATTAGGCAGCTCTATTCTGAGCAAGTATCAAAGACCAGATCTGAAGCCCATTGAAATTAATAGGAGTCTCTCAACTGACTTCAATGAGCTTTGGATCAGGCCTTATAAAGGAAAAATCCACATGTGCTACATTATAAGAGCAAACAGTGTTTGTTACAGCTCCAAGAGTTCTCCCTGGTGGATGGTCACTGGGCTCCTATATTAGACCCAAATCTTGAGTCCCATGTACTTTTAAGCCTACTGAGTCTGAGTAGTATCCAGACACTGGCTGTATGTCTGGTCTTTCAGGCACACACTTGGGGTTCAGACTCCAATGCTGGTACCCCTTCTTAGGGTGTGTGGCCCCTCAGCTGAGCTGCCATAGGTCCCAAGACCAGCATGGACCTATCAAGTCTCCCCAGTAGCGGACGCACACATGCCCCTTCCAGAATTCCACCCTCTTGGGTACTCTGGATCAGTGGCCCCCCCTTCAGGGATTGTGTGACACTTAAAGCAACAGAGACTTTGCAAAGGCACTTCTAAATCACACACACACTTTACTCATCAACAAAGCCCAAGAGATATACAGATCTATGGAAACATTAACAAAAATATTCACCTGCACATGAGACCTTCCCTCATTTTCTTCACTCCCCCAGAGAGCTTTGGATATTAGTCAGTGTCTTCCAGGGAGTCCAGGATTATTCTGCACCCTGTCTTCTCCTGTCCAGTATTGTTTTCTGAGTGAGGTCTTCTCCTCTCTCCTCTACACATAGAAGCCCTTCTGCGTATAAGTATTGGTGTGAGACCTCATGCCCCAGCCATGCTGCATTCATTTGCATAACCTCCCTCAGTTTCAAAGTGGTGGGAGTGGATCCATCGTTAGCCAACCCACTGTCCTTCCAGGGAATCCTTCCATAGTCCTCTGAGGGAAAGGGATTCAATAGCTGATAGCCCTTAATGTCTGTCCCACCTAGGGACAGACTCCAGGTGCCAGTCCCCTCCTCTTGATTATGCAAGGATACAGTGAAGGACATCATTAAGACAATAAGCACACAGAGTTCATAAAATCAAACTGGAATTCACAAGTTCACATAGGTAGATCCCCAAACATCTTAGCACCATGTGGCAGAATGAATCCAAATATATTTCTGTGGCTCCAAACTGTGCACTTGCCCTGAATTAGATTTTGCAGTTAAAAATTAAAGGGAAAGAAAAAAAGATACCCGAAGAAGGGGTTGGGAAATGATCAGATACATAGTCACAAACTAAAACAATTTGGGTAAAAACACCAGTGATTCTACTCTTTTGTCTGTGGAGGCCCAAAGGTTTCTATGGCTCAGCTTGCTTAAACCAAAAGGCACACTGTCCCTGTGCAGCTTGAATTTTAAGCTTTGATCCCACCTACCTGCTGAACTGTATGGAACAGGGTATTTCACTCCTTCCATCAGTGATGATGGAAGGCCACTCACATTTGACATTACATATGCAAAGTCAGGACCTGACAAGCTCCCTCTGAATTCACTGGGAATCTTTCGATTGATGTCAGCAGGAGCTAGATAGATCACCAGGACCTTTGACAATAGGGAAAGAGTAGACTGGAAAGCTTTCATGAGCAGATTGAGCCATCTCCAATTATTTCACTGCCCAAATAAGAAAAAACAAGTTCCTTTGCTATAGCCACTTGCACCCTGCTCAAACGTACATGTGTGAGAAATGAAAGATGGAAAGGCTATAGCATTATTTAATTTAAATTTTAACTCAAGTTGCCATTAACATTCTTTGGCACATTTTAATCAACAATGGGCCAGATTAATTCATGGAAGTAACTGAAATTATACTACTGATGAATTAGGCCCAGTACTTATTGTTCTGTTGGCATAAATGAAAGCTTCTATACGTTCTGGGATAGTATGCGTGTGCGGGTCTGGGAGATGGGGTGTAGACTTATAGTTAAATCATGTTTCATTGAAACAAACTGCTCATGTTCTGCCTAGGTATTGTAGCCTCTCAAATCTGTTTCTCCCTGATCTCAGTATTACGTCAATAATTTCTACAGGATTAAGTACACTCATTTGTCAGTGTGTGCTTTTTTCTTCTTTACAGAGGTCTGCTCTGGACAGTGTATCTTCTATAAGCATGTGTTTGGAGTATAAATTACTTTTCAATCATATCTTTGCAATTCTAACAACATTCTCTGTATTGTAGCAAGTGCTTTCCCTAGTGGTTATTTATATAAACTCTAATGGCTTGTCATCTGTCTATGCAGTCACTTCTTTGCCAAATATATAACAGAGAAATTTTCTAGTAGCATAAGCCTCTGGTAATTTTGGTTCTTTAAAATCTAGGATTTTTTTAAATCTAGTTGTACCTAGCTCTGTTCTGCAGAACTTTAATAGCCAGCTTAGAACTGTGCAAGAAGTTCTTTTGGAATCCTGAACCACCTAAAATCAGGGTGGATTCAGAATCTATTCCTTCCAACAGCTTTGCGATAGGGTTGGGAATTAGTTGCAGCTGGTTATGCAGCCTTTGCGCCCACTCAGAGCCACTCCACTACCACTGGCATGTCTAGTTGGAGGGGACAGTGACCTATCCCCCTCATTCCCTTTCTGCTCTATCCTGGTGTTAAAGGCCTGCAGGAGAGGACACCTAAGTGGAGGACTTATTGACAGTTCTACTGGCTGAATCTCTGCTGAATTGTCTGGTATGGATTGCTGTATCCCTCATCTTTACAAGTTCTTGGGTGCACATGTGGACAGGATATGCTTTTGCAGTTACATATTAGGTATTTAGTGTCCACATGACAATAATTGTTCCTGTAGAAATAATATTAACATAGTTTCATTCTCTCTGTCATTGTCGATATATACTCTAGGCAAAGCAATACATAAAATAAACTAAGTAAAGCAGCCACCAGGCTTGCTCATCCCACTAAGCTTTTTCTGAGGCTTGAGGTTGGAAGCTGTGGTCTGTATCTTATCTGAAAATGGTTTTTCCAAGTGCAAAATGCCTCCCAACCAGTCTTGCCATAAATACTGATAAAAAAGACTTGAGTATAAGTGCCAAGTACACCATCACAGAAGTACTTATAAGTACAAGTATGCTGAGAAAATAGCACTTATGTATTTATAAGTCAAAGTGCAGGTACCCATATAAGTGCAAGTACTTTCAACTCCTGTGTTCCCTGCAATTGTGTGGGCAATATATGGACAACTGCCTAAATAACATCAGCACATAGCAGAAGAGAAAAAGACCAACAGTTAAATTTTATTTGTATACACAAACAAGCATGGAATGACAATGCAAGAAATCTCTTATACATGTAAATAAATATATTACATTTCATTTCCATTTTATTTATATTTTTACACACACAAATGATATTATGCACAGACAGCATATCATTTCCATGAAATGGGTATTTTTCTTCAATAACAGCATAATCTCAAACATGTCATTCTGATGATGGTTCCTTCTTGGCAAAAGGATTTGTCCAGCACTACTGAACCACAGGAACAAAGCTTGGTATGAAATATGATAACAAGCTTAGTAACTGCTGGTTATCTTTTCAGTTTATCCTGTTCATGCGATGAACTACTGAGGAATTGCATTCTAACAATTCTTAAGAAGGAGTCAGATACAGTTGCCTTCTGATTATTAAAGTTATGGAAATTAGTGGCAACACTGGAGCATGCCCAGTATCTGCTAGATATTTCCTACCCCTACTAGGGTGACCAGGCAGCAAGTGTGAAAAATCGGGACGGGGTAGGGGGTAAAAGGAGCCTATATAAGAAAAAGACCCAAAAATTGGGACTGTCCCTATAAAATTAGGACACCCTAACCCCTTCCTTCAGGGTATGCAGCTATTGGGCTTGTCTCTCAATGCAGGACACTGAGAGGGATGTGTCTGCCAGCTCTGGCCCCCCATCCCATCTCCCATTTATTCACCCCTCCAGTGTAGCTGGGTCAGGCCAGACAGCAAATCTCACCACTGTTGGTTGCAGTGACCAATCAGAAGTGAAAGGCTGCCATCCTCCTGGGCTGGTGCTACCACACGGCCAACAGAAAAAATGGAGGTAGACGGAACCCAGAGCTTGAATCCCCCACACCACGTCAGTGTGTTCTGGGGGCCAGCCAGAATCCGGGAGGTTGCGAGGGTTGTGATTGCTTCAGAAAATTATTTTGAAAAAGTAGATGCAGATTTAAAAAGCAATTTATGCTTTAAGTACCTTTAAAATGCGCTTAAATACAAGTACTGGGTACAGAATATTTGAAGTACTTAAATATAAGTGTTGAGTGATTCAAAATACTTAAGTATGTGCTTAAGTACAAATGTATTTAAGTACATGTGAACACTGCTCCTAACATCATGCTGGGACATTTGTTTAGTATTGACCAAGGAGTAGAGTATCACAATACTATTTCCGGCTCGACCCACTGGAGCAAGGTAACTACTAAAGCAATGCTGAAGAGACTGGCAGGTCAGATACAATAATGTTCCACACTAAAACCTTATGAGAAAAGTCCCTATCCATACCCAACCCCTCCTTAAGCCTTACCATGGACACCATCATGAGATCTTGGTGGCCTGAATCTCTCATAAACTATATTTGGCTGAGGAGCCTTCCCATTCCCCCACCCCAGCATCCAGTGAAAAAATCCCAGTCAGGGAGCCCACTTGACCTCATCCAGAGTGGGAGGTAGGTATCTTTCTAGACAGAGGCTGAATCCTGGGCCCTGGAGAGAAGAGGTCACTGTAGGAAGCAGTGGGTGACCTTGCATGGAGGAGAGCAGGGGTTGTCTCTGTGCCAACACTTGTAAATGTATCTAAGAGGTTTCAGTTCTTCTAATCCAAATGAACTGATTCCTGAGGGAGTGTACTCAGAGAAGCATTCCCTGGGCTGCTAGGTCCAATGTCACTGGAGTTCTGTGACATGGTGTTAGCACTAACTGCAAATCTGAGGAAACAATTGCTACTGCTGAAAGATTTCAAGAGCCTGCTTTCCTTTGCTCTGAAGAAACTGCTTACAATTCAGGAGTTACTGTGAAGATGACAAGCACTGCAAAAGAATGGATGTTACATAAGGTGGCATTGGGACTGATCTTTCTCTCATTGACTTCAGTGGTGGAGGATAGGACCCTTTGAGATCACCAGGTTATGGCTCCTGTATCTAACCCAAACAGTCTTCTATTTGTCTGCAACAATGGATAGTGAGAGGTGAGGCTATGGGCCAGTTGGTTCTCAACCTATTTACCATTGTGGGCCGTATATGCAGCTCTCTGTGTGTTATGTGGGCCATATCCACACAATATATATACTATCTGCTGTATTAAAGTCTCACACCATTATTATGTGTAATGTGAGATACAAAGAAGTGGAACCATTGGAATCAGAGTATCTTCAACCCAATTAAAGAACATTATTTTTCATTTTCTTGGTCTTCTTTTTATATCCATGTGATTACTCACACAAGTAAGGGTTTGCAGGATTTGGTGCTTGGTCTTTCTCTTCCATAGTATAGAAGAGGTACAATATACTGATCAGAGATCAGACAAGACTGAGTTTAACCCAGTTAAACACCGTAAAGGCTGATTATAAGATCAGGGGGATGAAGGTTAGGGGCTGTCTTACATTGTTGTCTAGTGACCTTTTCTGGTCAAAGGAAGGAATAGTATTGGCAAGTTTCAGAGGCAGTACTAGCTAGTCTTTCTCCACCAGATGGAGGATCAGCATAATGCTGAGACCTTGAAGAACAGTGGCATGGAGGGGGAGAAGTGTCTTATGTGCTGAAAAGGACCATGAAGATCCTATCTCTTCAGCCATAAGACAAAGGATATAGACCTCCTGCGGTAAATTGTTGTGGGTAACTAGTGGATCAGATTACTCAGGGGTATGGAGAACATGTGACTAGCCAAGGTTTGTTGACCTTCAGGACACAATGCAAAGCCTACCTTTTTAAAGCAGCATTGGGCTGATTGGCTGGGAGCTCTGGGCTGGTTCTATGCTTTCTCAGGCTGGCTGTTTTATGCCAGGAAGGATTTGCTGCTGGTTGGACTTTACCGTTATGGACTGTGGGATGCACAGAGCTTGTGATAGGCATTATGTAAAAAAAAAATTAAAATAATAAATTGATAAATATAGTTAGATCGCTGTATGTATTTGTGATTTATCAATTGTTTCCCTTCTGGTCTGGATCTGTGCTTATTTACATCAGTGTAAATCAGAAATAACACCCACTGAGCTCAGAGGAAATACTTCAGTAGAAACCAGAGTCAGGCCCTGCATGTCATTTCACAGCACCTGCTCTGTGTCCTGTTCCATGAAGTCACAATTCTGGCCCTCATACTTCAGATTGTTTTCTAGAACAACAGATTCTGATGAAACAGCTGAAAACCAAAGACTTCTTTTCATTATGAGGAAGAAGAGCATGCGCTCTAAGGAACAGATGGATCACACCACAAATTTACATTACCATCAGTGTCACTTCAAAAATACATTTCTTTGTTTTGAAAAAGAACCGGCAGCCTCAGGAAAGCAAAATAACTGCAATTCTTAAAAGTTCCAGGCAGTGGAGCTACTACATTGCCTGTGATAATGCAGCAAGACAAAACAATTCTTGCAGTACTTGAAAGGGATCTGAGGAAATGTCCCCCAGACATATCCTTGCCATGGCTGTCCATGATTCCCTTTTACTGAATAAGGGATTGGAACCGTTTGTGCAGCTTTCCACAGAAGGTTTTGGGACAAAGAGTTAAATATCTGATGCTTTCTATCGCTTCCCTCTGTGAATGTTATTTCTCTTTTGTTGTATTAGCAAATCTATAAGCAGACTGTATGCATTATGGAATGATGTGCATAGTATTATGCACTCTTCTAGGGGTACATCCCCATTGCTATAGAACCCAGATCTTTCACTCAAGTCAATGGGAGCTTTGGGTGCAAAAGGAACGCAGCCTGTATTTGTTAAAAATGTTATACTAAAATAATACAAATATTAAAAATTAAACTGTTCAATAACTGACCCAGTGATACCAAATTTTGAACAGAATACACTGGAAAAATTACTTTAAGAGATGATTTTAAAGAAATAATATAGTAATAAAAATGGCAAGCTGCTCACAATCAATATGAACTCCCCAAATCTCTCCTTTTAAAAAGCAGAGCTACTGGTATCTCCTTGTAAGTGTCCGCAGCACAGACAGTTATTAACTAGGGGATCTGTCAGCATGAAGGGGAGTTAACAGAAGAAATTCCCAGCAAATCAAGAGGACATTAAATCCTTAATCCTCCTTACTCTCACTATACAATACAAAGATCCTGTTTAACTGGGTCCCGTTGTTTACTAGCTGCTGCACTTTAAACACTTGTAAAGCAAACAAACAAATAAAAGCCACTTTTTTTTGGACTCACTAAGGGTTAGATTGTGACTAGCCCAGGGCAGATGAGCAAGGGTGTAGCAGGATGGAGTACTTCCCTCTCCCACTCAGTTTGTACAGTCATAGTCCTTGTGCTGCCTTGAGCACTTCCAATGGCACTGGTCTTCTCTAAGAGGACCAGGAAGATGGACTGGTTGCCCTTCCAGGTGTGGGGGAGCACATGCTGCACACTTGAAAGGATGTGGCAAGGTCACTCCAGTCCAAGTGTTTCTGTTGCTCCAGGGCATATCGGGCCAGGTTCTCAGCTGGTGTCAAACAGCATCATCCCATTGTTTCAATGGAACTATGCTAAGTTAGACCCGCTGAGAATTCAGCCTGTTGTGCCTGCCTGAGGCAGCAAAGCTCCCCGCTCCCACGCCGGACTGCTGTTTGGCTTCACAATCACAGTCCAGCCCTTCATATATTGATGAGAATTATCCGTGGAACTACCATATCCAGAGCTTGTGTGAGGCTGGCATAGAAATCCTGTTCAAATGTTTCTCCCCATTGTCAACCTCATTCTAAGTAAAATCACTGGCCAAGGGAACCATCTGTCTGACTAACACTGCTATGCAAATGGTTACAAAAGCACCCTCTTCCTGTCATTGTCCCAAGATGCATGTCCCCTGCAGTAGTGCGGGGGTGGAGGCAGTTACCATATCATGGGATTTTCAGAGCACCAGCTGAGATATCACATCAGAGTGGCAGCTCTCTGGAGGCAGCAGACAGTCTGTTGTACCTGTTTACAATGTGTTTAGCTGTTATCAGGATTTATATAGTAATTCAGGAAATGGAGACAGGATGGCTCTAGGGATTGGTTGTGGGATATGAACCTTTCATCTTTAGGTCATCTAACAGCTGTTTAGTGGCCTACTGTGTGTGTGACATGAGTGATGGTCTGAGTCCAATACCTCGAAGACAAGTGTCCACATCACAAAAACCGCCTTCGCAATTAGCACTAATTGGCACTCCCACTGGCAACCACCTCAGAGAAGCCAGAAACTGAATGACCAGATATGGGGGCTGCTGAGCAGTATATACTTATCTCTTAAGAAAATTGGGTATGTGTCTTGAAAATTCATCTCCAAGTTCTTGGTTTGTAAAGGTCAAGTGTGTCCTGGAGCTGAGGCCATGGTACTGCATTTCTTTGTTCCAATGCATTTCTTCAGTCTCAATATCCAGAAACACACACACTGGGTGGGTGAAAGACTGGATCATTTCCAGAGAGGTTAGAGGAGAGATAATCTGGTAGCTTTCCACTAATGCATTTCAAATTGAACAGATACTAGTAGCATGAGCAATAAAGAACCAGGCCATTTTTTTTTAATGAAATGATGTGTGTGTGGACAGTGAATTCAAGGCAAATTTTACAATGTTGTACCAAACAGCTTGCCTCAAACATTTCACAACTTGTTTTTTCATTTTTGTATATCAGAATCATAGAAATGTAGGGCTGGAAGGAACCTTATGAAGTCATGAAGTCTAGCCTCTTGTGCTGAGGCAGGACCAACAAACTTTACCATCCCTGACAGGTGTTTGTTCAACCTATTATTAAAAACCGCCAGTGATGTGGATTCCACAACCTTGTTTGGAAGCCTATTCCAGACTTTAACTACCCTTATGGTCCACAAGCTCCATTCAGGTGGCCTGCGGATAGTTCCCTCTAAGGTGTGCGCACGGACAGCCACATGAGAGAATAAAAGGCAACCCACCTAATTAATGGAGCCGGGCAGCACCCTGGGGAAGACATACATGTAAGGTGAGGTGATGGCCTTGAGGGAATAGAGGGTAGGTGGGAGAGGGCAAGGGTGAGATAAGAGGGGGTAGAGAGAATTTGGGATGTGCAGGGCTGCAGTGGCAAGAGAACTAGGTGAATTTCCCCAGATCCAGGGCTGTGGCTGCCTCAGAGAGATGGCCCTCCTTTCCAGCCTCAGCTCTGTGGCTGCTGTGGTGCAGGAGAGACACTCCTTCTTCCCAGGCCCAGCTTGAGGGCTGCCGTGGTGGGGGAGAGAGGGAGAGACTCCCCTCCTTCCCAGCCCCAGCTCGGGGGCTGCTATGGTGGGGGAGAGAGGGAGAGAGCCCCCTCCTCCCCAGCCCCACCTTGGCGGCTGCCACAGCATGGAGAGAGGGCATATCCGTCGCATTAGAAAGGTAAGACTGCTGATATTAAAATATGAGTTGTGTGCTTTTATCATAGGACCTAATCACATCAGCCACGCCATCAGGGGCTCGTTCATCTGCACATCTACCAATGTGATATGTGCCAGCAATGCCCCTCTGCCATGTACATTGGCCAAACCGGGCAGTCTCTACACAAAAGAATAAATGGAGACAAATCTGACATCAGGAATCATAACATTCAAAAACCAGTAGGAGAACACTTCAACCTCTCTGGTCACTCTGTAACAGACTTAAAGGTGGCAATGTTACAACAGAAAATCTTCAAAAACAGACTCCAATGAGAAACTGCTGAACTAGAATTAATTTGCAAACTAGACACCATGAACTTGGGCTTGAATAGAGACTGGGAGTGGCTGAGTCATTACACAAATTGAATCTATTTCCCCACGTTAAGTATCCTCACATCTTCTTGTCAACTGTCTGGAATGGGCCATCTTGATTATCACAAGAAGCTTTTTTTCTCCTGCTGATAACAACTTATCTTAATTAATTAGCCTCTTAGAGTTGGTATGACTACTTCCACCTTTTCATGTTCTCTGTATGTATATATATCTTCCTTCTATATGTTCCATTTTATGCATCTGATGGAGTGGACTGTAGCCCACAAAAGCTTATGCTCAAATAAATTTGTTAGTCTCTAAGGTGCCGCAAGTACTCCTGCTCTTTGTGCTTTTATCTGTAGAACAAAAAATGTTAATTATTATTAATTTTTTTATATATACTGCTTTTATCCAAAGTGCTTTACAATAGTTAGCTAATGGTACAAACAACATTTGGAAAGATCATTAACTGGTCCGCTTAGACTCTCAGTAATTTTGAAGTGGTCCGCAGGAAAAAAGTTTGAGAACCATTGCTCCAGAGTGCATGAAACCCTTCCTAGCTTGGTGCTATCTGCAACTTTTATAAGCATACTATCCACTCCATTATCTAAGTCATTAATGAAAATATTGAACACTACTGCATCCAAGTCTGACCCTGAGGGACGCCACTAGATACATCATCCTATTTTGGCAATGAACCATTGAAAAATATTCTCTTGTATTTTTCCATGTGCTAATGAAAGTAGCCATAGAGTCTTCCTTTTAACTGCAAACTTCATGAATAGGTGAATTATTTTTATGTGAATTGTTGTTTTGCTGGAAAATGCAGATTTGAGGCTACCACAACTATTTGTGAATTTGGGGTGATTTTGGCAAACAGTTTCAGTTAAAAAAAGATTTTTTTACAATTTCAAAATGGTTAATTTCAGCATTTCTGAAATGAAAAGTTTCAATTTTTCATTTTGGAAAGAGCTTTCACTTTTCAATTTCCCTAAACTTTATTTTTTTAAAAAGTAAAAGAAGAAAAACAACTCAAAGTGGAAAAAAATGTTTCATAAAACCAAAAATTATTTTTTCTACATTTTTGTTTTGCCAAGAAACCTGAATTTTTTTTGTTTTGGTTCAATCTCTAAATGCTTTTCTCATCGGATTTTTGGTTATCTGCACAGCTCTGCTCATGCATCTCCTGGTCCATTATATCTTAGCACACAGATTTTCCTGTGCATCTTTTTGTTTTCTATCAGATCCATCTCATATTCAATTGGGACCTGATCCAAAGTCCATTGACAACAATAGGAGTCTTGCCATTGACTTCAATGAGCTTTGGTGCAGGCTCTTGTTAAAAAGAGATCTTATTAGGTCTCAAAACATTGAACTGCATTAGTCTGAATCAGTGACTGACCACAACGGACTTTATGTTCATACTACGGTACCATGGTATTTGTGTTATTCTGTCTACCTCCAAAAAAGCATTGTGTAAGTGTGGAGAAAGGCAGTGCAGTACAGTATATAAGATCAGGATTTGGGAGGCCTGTATTTTATTCCCAGCTCTGCTACGTACCTACTATGAGACCCTGCTCAAGTCACTTTACTTCTCTATACCTCTGCTTCGCAACTCACCCTTTGGCTGTCTTATCTATATAGATGATGAGCGTTTTTGTCCAGGGACTGTCTCTCACTATGTATTTGCGTAGTGCCTAGCACAACTGCATTTCAATCTTGGTTGGGCCTTTAGGAAGTCCTACTCTAATACAAATAATAATATTGCTTTTAACATTAGTTCTGTTTTCTTTTAACTGCTTTCAAAGCACATGAAAATATATTTCATATTAATGTTATAATTACCACTAATAATAACCTTAACACAATTTCATATGGTTGTGGTTATGGGATTTCCTTAATTCACGTCAGGCGAAAAACTGCAGAATGCAAAAGGAGTTTTAGAGCCATTAAAATAGAATAGAAAAAATGTTACCAGATGAGAAATTATTCAAAATACATTCAAACCATGATTTCAATCCTCTCTCATAGGCTCTTCGATATGACAAACTTTTTTCCTTCCTTTCCTACCAAAAGTTGTGTATAACATTCTCTCTAGTTTCCAAGGACATTTTATTGTTGCTTGAGGTCAACAATAGAGAGAACTGCATACAGCATGTGAGAGTACTTTAGAAAAATGAAATACATCTCAAGCTGAGGAGGTGAAAAAAAACCCAACAACTTGTTTGTGTAACTGCTGCACAGCTACCACACTGCAACATTCCAGCAAGACAATAACCCCTTTGATCTTACTTCCAGGCGTGTTGTTTTATCTCCTTACTAAAAGCACTACCATGTCACTCGCAGGTCTGCTGGTAGAAAATTGTGTTCCAGTGCATCACATCGGTGGATAGGAAAAGTCTTAGGTGAGAGATCATCCACTTGTCCATCTATGCATTAGTTGCCATCCCTATAGATGGAGGATCTTGGATCTTTGGTTGAAAGAGAGCAAAGTGTTTCTAGTCAAATTAACTAAGTGCCAGATACCTTTATTCAGATTAGTCCCATTGGCTACAGTGGGACTATTAACAGTGAATTGCTGTTCATCATAAGTAGGTGTAACACTCTGGCCCTAGTTTAGCACAGGCAGTGTCTAAAGCATGATTATGGATAAGATGGGCCTGTTTTTCAGAGATATTCCCATTGACTTCAAAGGGAGTTTTAGGAGCTCAGTTCTTTTGTTCCCTCTGCATATTACTAAATCTATATTTTTAGCTGCAGAATGGAGTTCCTCACTAATCCTTCCTTTTCCTTTGATTAGTAGAACAATATCATTTTGTATAGTACCTCTAGTAATGTATATTGATATCTATTTATGTTTGTGATAGCACTCACAATGTGCTAGACACTGCCCACGCATAAAGGAAGTGTAAGCTAGTGGGCTTTCTCCTCAGGAAGGAACCAGTGTCATGCCCAATTCCATTTCTGACCCTTGCCTCAGAGCACAACTGATCGCTTAAACACAAAAACAAAGCAATTCCTCTGATCAGTGCAGTCCCAGAGGCTTTCCCCTTGCTTCTCTCTGCCCCCTCCCCTAGAAAAAGGTCACATCCCTCCCTTAAATTTCCTGCTGGGTCATGTGACTTGAAGATGGCCCTTAACACTTTCCTGGCTGTTTTCCCCCCATCACAGAAGAGAGTGTTTCCCCCACAAAAAACTAGACTATCTACAAAGATAAAAACAGAGGTGTGATAAAGGGGTACAACAAACAAGCTAACAGGATGATGACAGGCACATGTCATTAGGTCTCAGGGAGGAGATGCTGGTTGTGGGGTTTATTTGTTTGTTTGTTTAGAAGCGTGAAAGCATTCCGTTTTTGTATGGAATGCCATAGAAGAGGCGTTTTACAGGCAGCAGTTCCTTCCCTTTCATCTTTGAGGCTCCTAGAGTTGTTAAAAACTACATCACTCCATTGAAATGCCGCCTACTTTGGGTGAGGACAGCAATCAGTCAGTGCGCAGCACACTGTAGACAGAAGAAAGGAAAGTCTTGCTCAGGGCTATTGATGCAAACCTTTAATCTGTACAAAATGAAATCTTTAGGGTCAGATATTCAAAGGTAACCACACATACAGCCTGCATCCAGTTTATGTATACAAATTGTCTATATATGAGAGCAAAACTGGTATTTGTATATATAAGTTAGCTGTTATCAAGTGTATATGCACAAATGCTTGTAACTAACTTTGAAAATCTGTCTCTTAACAGTCATTCAAAGTAGACAGGACTTTAATAGTTCATGTCCTATTCAAGACTTTTCAACAAAGCAAAAAGGACTGTTACTCCACTTACAAACCAATGAAGAATTTGGATCCTGGAGTACAATATTTCATTTTATTGAATGTCTCTTTATTGTACTGTGACAAAATGCAATTAAAGAAATAGATTACAAAAATCCAGGAAAAAGGTTTCTTGACAGAGGATGCTTTTGAAAAGGCAGAACGCTATCTGGAGATCACTTAAAGTTTTAAGATTCAAATGGTCATTCAACAAAAGACATACACATTATCAAGCAATGTCTTGTATTTCTTTAAATTCATCATGATGTATATGCACACAGCAAATGATTACTCCCTGTGTAACATGGACTTCAGCATTCTTTGCCTAAACTTTTTGATCACATTGCATATTCCCCATCATTTTGTACATTTGGGAATAAGATTAAGATATAGGGTATAATATCAGGCCCTGCAGTCATTCTTTTATACTGTTTTTACACTTATTTAACCACATTGACTTGAAGGGAATCACTCCTGATTGGGACAGAATCAGGCCTGCTTCCTATTGCCTGTGGCTCTGATAAATCAATAGGGGCTTTGTGCACAAAGCAGCTGTAGAACTGAACCCTAAGGCTAGCTGTGAGTGTCTGGTTACTATTGTCCTCTGACAGGCAGGGTTAACCTTAAGGGTTACAACCTGAAAACAAGCACCATTCGCTGGATTCCACCCTGTAAACAGGTAACTTAAACAGCTCTATGGATGAAATGGGGTTGACTTTGTGCCTAGCGCTTTATTACTAGAGCTAGAACGGGTCTGAACTGTGATTTATGGCTTATTTATGTTAGTGAATAACATACATTGTGAGGTACTTCTGAAGGCCCTAATCATTAAGCCTGATCCTGAAAGCTGCTATGCTTAATGCTAAGCACACAAAACTCCCACTGATTTTTGTAAGAGCTGGGAAGTGTTCCCGTGAGGATCAGGTCTCAAATTAGGCAATGGACCAACATGCTAGCAGATGAAATTCAGTGTGAGCAAGAAATAAATGCAAAGTAACACACATTGGAAGCAACAATTTCAATTATTCCCTCACTGTCACTTCTAAGCACTCGGGGTAAAACCCAAAATATAACCTGGTCATCAGAGTCAATGGCTCAGTAAAAACATCTGACTGAATCAGCATTGGCAGTCAGTGACAAACAAACCCAATATTGGACTGTGCTAGGAGAAAGGCGTACTGAAAAAATTATAATGACATTATGTACCCTTAAGTTACAGTACACTACTCTTAAATATTAGGTGCAGTTTTGATCATACCTTCTCAAAGAATGAGCAGCAATAGAAAACTTCTAAGAAAGCAAACAAAATGGAAAGGCTTCTGTATGCGGAGAGATTAAAAAAGTTATTCATTAGGATTATTTTGTTTAGAGAGTAGACAACTAACAGGGGACATAAAAGTATATAAAATAATGAATTATAGAGAGAAGGCTGGGAGTGGGGTAGGGACCATCTTTTGTTTGGTTTTTGTGCAGTGCCTGGTACCATCAGACTGGGGCCATGACAGGGTCTCCTAGGAGCTACCATAATACAAGACACAATTATATTAATACAGGTGCTCAGATTTGCGCTCTCTTAAAGCAAGAACAGGGGGACAACCAAAGAAATTAAAAGGCCACAGAATTAAAACTGATAAAAAGAAACAGTAGTCCTCAATGGATTCACTTTTCACCTCCACCAACATAAAGAAGGAGTAATGTTACTGATTTGAAGTGTGAAAATAAAACCAAACCCAACAAAATTAACTTGCGGAACTTTCTGCCACAACATATGATGGGTGCAAAGAGATTAGTAAGGTACAAAAAAGGATTTGACATTTATACAAACATTAAGAATAGCATCTGCAGACACTCTAGCTAGGATCTGATTAAAAACCTCTTGGTTTAGGATACAGGTCAATCACTAACTGCCTGGGTTTGGGGAAAAGCTTCCCCCTAAGTAGGTTATTGAATGATTGTCCATTATAAGACTTTTGGGAGTCCAATAGAATTTAAGAGGAATAAAACCAACAGAATTCTATAAAAAATTTCTAAGGGTCTATTAGAAATTAATTTAAATAGCCATGAATTTAATAAAGAATGATATCTTCCCCAAAGCTTTTAGCAGGGACATTATTCACTCTTAAATTGTGTACAGAAACCTATGGAAAATTACAGTTTTCAGTTAACTGCTAGCTGATTTTCCCACCAGGAAAGACTGATTTTGGGGGTGCTGATACACTCACTGGTGACTTCCTTCAATACTTACTTCACCACTGGTCTTTACTTAACCTTTCATCACTTGCGGTGCCTTCTTTGCCCTGCCTGTCATACATAGGGGGCATACTTTTTCCATTCCTTCCTACTGTAAGATTTCAATAGAGCTATCACATAGCTCCTATGGGCTTAATGCTCCTCTCACTTAGGACCCAATCCAACAGCCATTCAAGTCAACAGAAGGACTCCCATTGGTTGCATTGGGGGCTGGATTGGGCCTTAGCACTGATATTAATCAGGAGTTACTGAAACCATAATAAGTGAGAGGAGATCAGGCTCAACGTAGCTTCATAGTTGTGTACAACTAAGCAATAAAAGCTGCAGTAATTATTTAAGACTCTGATTCTGCCACCTTACATTGACTAGTACCTTACTTCTAAAGTAAACCCACAGAAAGCAGGACTACTCACAGATACTATTCAGCATGAGTATAGATGGCAGAACTGATCTAAATTGAGTAGAGCTACCAGTTTTTTCTGTTTGGACCAGACTATGCTACAACACAGGGCATAGTGAGGGATGGAGCTTCACTGTGCCACGAGCCTTCCTGAGAAGGAATTGCAGGTCAGGAAACCACAATACTCTCCTGGATCCTGCATTATTCCAGGAGGATAGTCAATTGCAACAGAGCAGAATGTGACTGGCAAAGCCTCCTTTACAGCCCTTTTAACTACAGGTTTTCAGACCACTTTTGCATGCATCATTTGCTACCAACTTCACATTGATCCTGAAATTAGTTAGAGACCAAGTCTATGCTAATTTATACTCCACACAACTCCACTGACTTTGGTGCAGTTGTCTAGGGTTTAAGTCTGTCCCTTTCCAAATTTTGCTGTAATTTAACAGTTAGGATGCAGATCCTTATTTTCATCTCATTTATACAGACTTTACCCCGGCATCGCTCTCTTTATTTAAATATATTGGTGCAAATTAGGAGTGAAAGCAGAGTAAATACTGTGTTAGTTCTGACCAAAGCTGAGTCTCCATTCATAATGGCAATAGGCAGTGGGTTAGTAAATAGCAGACTGAAGCATGAAAAATTATTTCACAGGCTTGGCTTAATTTTTATGCAATAACATATTCTTAGGGATAAATTCTGCTCTCAGTTCCATTAGCAGGAATCTGCAGTAACTCCTTGGGAGTGAATGGACTTACCCAAGATGAACACCACTGTAAATGAGAACAGCATTTAGCACATACAGTATTCTGCTGATATTTTCCTTTGAGTTGTAACAATGCATGTAGCACAGGGGATTGATCCTGATTTCATATCTGTGTAGTTCCATTGTCTTCAGTGGAGATACTCTGGATTTACACCAGTGTAGGTGAGGGCAGAAGCGGGCCCTACATCTTCAGGTCAGATTTTCCTTTACACTCTATCCCCTTTGCACTGCTCAGGTGGTCAAAGGGGTCAGAAGAATCACCAGCAGAGCATTCCCCTAGAGAAGAGAAATGCTTGGCCAAGTTTTAAAGGTGGCAGAGCAGCTCTTATGCCAACTGCACTCTCTCTCCTCCACTGGGGATGTATTAGAAGAGAGGCAGGTGTGGTGGAATGCCACCCTGTTATATCAACCCATCACTAGTGTAAAGTCCCTTATGCCCCTAGGCTGCTCTGATGCCAGGGCCAGGCCAGGGAGACATAACTTCTCAGCACCATACAGAATGCAGATGCCAGGAGAATAATGAAACCCTAAATCTCTGTTGTCTCACAGTCCATTTTCTCTTCTGTCAGGTGATGTTTCTCCAGCCATCTAGTCCTGGCACAGGGCAGTTTGAGTTGTTCCCATCATGTAGTTGCTCCATATCTTCTTTTTCATTCTGCTTCTCTCCATCATGTTAATCTCTTCTGAACTGGATATTGTTTCCACTTTAACAGCTCCTACCAGCTGTTTTCCTTTGGTACCTTATTGCAGATAGAATTTCAAGGCCTTCTTAGGTGGAAGCTGCTGAAAGCACTACAGCTCTCGGACTCACTTCAAAGCAACTTTCATCATTTTTCATGCACTGTTTTTAGGATTCTCCTATGTTCTTGCCTCAAAACAGATTCTCAGACAGATCAGACTGTGTGGTATCGCTATTTACAGCACATCGGCAGGAGACATCAGAATGGTGGTGGGGTTTTGTTTGGGTTTTTGTCTGATTTGTACACATCCAACTGACCTGTAAAGGTTAAGGAGGCACCATTTCCCCCACTTTTGATTATAATTTGTTGTTTTTTTCAAGGGAATGGGTGGGGGAGGAGATGACTGCCAGAATTCAGCTGCCAGAAGTATGAGGGTCAACTTTAATTTACTTGAAATGCCTATCGCTAAAGGTACTGGAGCTCCTGCACCAGACAATCAGGGCTCATGCTTGGGAGGCCCTGGCTTAACACCAACACTAACTGTGGCTGGAATATCCTCCTAAACTCTAAGGCTTTGCCGCTGAACTCGGAAGAGAGTTAGTCCATAATTTCCTCAATTAGAGGGTGAGTAAGAGGTAATTTGACTATTGTTATCCTAACCCTACCTCTGAAGAAACAGTCTACCACATCTAAGCTTCTCAATGTTCCTTTCCACTGACTGGGTTTAAATCAGGGTTGCCACTGTAAAGATCTATAGGATATTTCTTGGAATTTTTGGGAAAATGGCAAAATTCTTGAAAATAGTTGGCCCCAGAAAGGGCCAAATTCAACCCTGGCACAAGAGAGCATGACTAGTGAATTCAGTGAAGTTACACTCCCTTATCCCAAGGATGCATGTGGTTCAATATCTACATTTGCTTGGAATAAAAAGCCAAAATGCAGAAGAAAAGAAACAGAGGTTTGAAACACAGGCCATGGTGTCATACAAACTGATATGATTCCTTTTGGTGGCACATAGTAATCTGGCCCCTTTGAGCCCAATTATCTGCCCTTAATTTCCTTCTCTTTTGCAGGATTGGGAGGTCCTTCTTACTGACATGATTTTATGCAACGGAATTCTCCTTGTAGGACAGGAAGAATTTTAAAGGGCCAAGACTGTATCAGCTGCTTTTTCCATTATTTTCTTTGTGGACCAACAGATATACAAGACTTGATTCTCCTTTCGCTTAAGCCTGGACTACGCTGAAAAGTTAGGTTGACCCCAGCTACGTAACTCTGCAGTGTGAAAAATCCACACCCGAGCGACATAGTTAAACTGACCTAACCCCTGGTGTAGACTGCATGAAGTCAGTCTTCCATCAACCTAGCTATTGCCTCTCAGGAAGGTGGATTACCTATGCCAGTGTTTCTCAAACTGTGGTGGCCGCTTGTGTAGGGAAAGCCCCGGTGGGCCGGACCAGTTTGTTTTCCTGCCCCATCCGGAGGTCCGGCTGATCACAGCTCCGGCTGACCATGGTTTGCTGCTCCAGGCCAATGGGAGCTGTTGGAAACAGTGTGGGCTGAGGGACTTACTGGCCACCTCTTCCAGCAGCCCCCATTGGCTTATGTGTCTAAAAGATCAAAGGCTTTTACACGAGTTTTGGCTCCATTGCTCCGGATTTGGGGCTATTTATATTTAGTCCTTCTAAAACACTCTGCTGGGAACTTTTTATCTAAAAAGTTGACCTTTATTTGTTCCTCCCTGTCATCTAGTCAAACAAATGAGTGTAACAATTACAGAACATCTTGTTGTTATAGCTATCAAATGTTCCTGAGTGATATTGCCCATACACCCCAGTGGATGACTGCCAGATAAATCATGGTAGTTCTTTTTTTAACTTTAGAAAGCTGAAGGTCATAAACAAGCTATTTGCAGGATGTAGGGCTTTTGGACATTTTCTTCAGGTCATTTTAGCACTGAAGGCAGATATACCCTTGATTTAGGACTCCAAAGAGAGGTGTATATTTAAATTGAGGCCATGACTTGAGGTGTTCTCCCAAACACTGCTTGGTTTAGGGCAGAGAAGGTAAGATTTGATGGCATTTAGGTCTGGTAAGAGAGTAGAATTTTAAAGGGGCATTGTAGATGAGCAGACTCATCCCTGCAGCACCTCCTGCTGGTGACTTCAGGGAATTAGCTCAATTCAGCTCTGGAGCACCCTCTGCAGGCCAGTGATCCACCTGTCCTCTGGCCCCTGCGTCCCTCCCTGGACCCAGTGCCCTTTTACATGGGATGCTGCCCCCTGGCAGTAACCCCTTTCTCTCAGGGTCTCCTCTCCCAGGGAACCCCCACCCACTATCCCCCCCTTGCCTTAGTATATGGCTACTGCCCAGTCTCCATCTAGTCCCCCTTCACTGGGACAGACTGCAGTATCAGCCACTCATCATCAGCAAAGGGGTTTGGACCTACTGGCTTTGCCTACCCCTGGGCTGCCCTCTGCAACCCCTAGTATCTTTTAGCCCAGTGCTAGGCCACAGCCTGGGGCTTTCCAGACTAGAGCTCCCCAGCCCTGCTTCACTCAGGTACCATATGTCTAACTCCCTGCAGCCAGGCCCATCTCCTTCTATAACTAGAGAGAGACTGTTTACTCCTAGCTTCCCTGGCCTTCTTATAAGGCCCTGTTGCTCAGTTTGGGGTGTGGCCCCAGCTGCAGCCACTTCACCCAATCAGCCCAGCCTAAAGGCTGCTTCCTCCAGCCACAGCCCCCTCCCAGGACTGTTTTTAACCATTTAGGCCAGGAGCAGGGGTCCACCTTGCTACAGGCATAATGTGGCCCAGTGGGTACTAGACTGGGAATCCTAGGTTCTAGTCCTACATCTGTTGCTGAATTCCACGTGACCTCCCCTAATCCCTCTGCATCAGCTCTTCCATTGATAAAATGACAATAATTCCATTACATCCCTAAGGGCCCAAGGTGCTGTATTCTTCATTTTTCCTCCAGTATATATCTTTTTTCCCCTATAAACTATACTGGAATTCTAGGGAACATTCATGGATATGCTTCTCATTGTCAGTTCCTTGCCTATACAACCACACATGTGCTTTACTTTATGCCGTAGTTCAAGTTCATGTAAATCAAGTTTCTGGATTAAGCCAATAGTAACCCTTTCTTAAAAAGACAGAGTACTGGATATATCTGTACTTCTTTTTCTGCCTCAAATGGTAAAGCGATTCCTCAAATGCACCAAAAAGCAAATTGTAACTGTAAGGCATGGTCAACATGATGGAATTCATCCAGGCAATTCCAGTGTAGAAAATGTGAATGAGGTATCTATAATTCAACAATATTTTGGTCTGGAAAATAGCTTTTTTCCTCCATCTAAACAGCTGGTGAAGCCGTAGAAGAGCTTCATATGAGCTTGGACTAGGTACTCCAAACAGTCTGAATCAGAATGACTTTAAGACAATTTTAAATTAAAGGGGAGATATTTTATACATTTAAGACCAAATTTGCTCTTATTTACACCACTATGAGTTTAGAGAACTCCATTGACTCTGGGCCTTAAATATTGTTTTAGTAAGACAAAAGTGCCCCAGTCCCTAAGCTTTAACCAGGCAAACTCCACTTCCTTCTATGTCAATAGGGTTTTTCCTGAATATGGGTCAGATCATGCACTTTCATTACAAAATTGATGGGAAGCTAAAGACACTTGGAAATTCCACAAGTTCGCACGTGCAGATTTCCCCATGTATCACACAGCTGGGGTACTCAGTTTAGCCACTTGTGGAGCAGGCTGGGGGAAAGGCCCAGCTGATTGTTGGGTGTCCTGAAGTTTTCAGATGAATCCTCACAGATCTTAGGGCATCCCAGGAGGTTATGGACCAGGCCCAACATGGTACATTCCAGTTCATCCTTTGCTGATGTCAGCAAAACTAGAGACTTTGAGGTTGCTCTAACTTAAGCCTCCAGGATCAGAGAATCAAAAAGGTGTTTTTAAGAGCTTTGTCCCCCTCCTCAAGTCCTGTGCACTGAGTGCAGCTTGACCAAACCCCAAAATCCACCCTGTCATCTCCATCTTGACCAGATGAGCCTCAGTCAATTGCCCTGTTTAATCCCCAATGACCTGTAAAAACTGAGCCACCTTGTTCCATTGCATCAGTGGAACTAATTGTGACGGAGATACACAGCAGGGTGTCATCTCTACTGGAGTAACTCTACTGAAGTGAGTAGCTCCTGCTATTGCCCCTTTGAGTTGCTCTAGTGGTACCAAGGGAGTGTAAAGGTGTTTTACCCAGCCAGCTCTGGATTCTTCCACAACCTGGGAAATCCTCAAGCGACATACAGCCAGCAAAGTTGGTTGTATCTCCCCAGTCTCACAGCCTCTCTCCTAGGGAGTGTACTGGGGATGTGGCCAGAACACTGCTCCCCTCCTGTGATCCCCACTGGTGTAATAGCTCATTGGATGGCACAGGTTATAGACTCATAGACTTTAAGGTCAGATCATCTAGTCTGACCTCCTGCACAATGCAGGCCACAGAATCTCTTCCATCCACTTCTATAACAAATCCCTAACCCATGTCTGAGTTATTGAGTAGTTATAGAGTAGCTAACCTGCCCTGAGGCTGCTTTAACTTGCACCAGGACCCCAGCTGGCCTCTGGCCAATCTCAGCATTAGGGTCATGGGGATAAAGCCACTTTTGCCCCACTCCACCCAACACACACACTTGAATCCTGCACAGAGAATAGCTTGGCTGAAATTGATCTTTGGGCCCAATGACTTCCTTGGTGTTACCGTGGATTTATAACACTATAACTGAGACCAGAATCTGGCTCACTAATATTGCAAGGAGAATTTGAGATCAAGTACAAATTCACTGGGTCTGATTCTGCTCTCACATGCACCAGTTCTAAACTAGCCTAACTCTGCTGACTTCACTGCTGTCCACCGGTATATGGGAGGGTAGAATTAGGCTTGTTATCTGCAATCCCTCTAACCCCTGAAATGAAGAAATACATTTGCCTGTAACCCAAGGAAAGACTTCCCCTCCTCCTCCTACTTTTGGATATAACAGTCAGTATAGTGAGACCATCATGGCGAATATAAGCAGATGCAGAGAGGAAAATGGAAACAGCAGCAAAGATTATTTTCCCTCTCAGTGCCGTGCTGTTGTCACTGCTCGTGCCACATCTGTGCTTTTGAAGGGAAATGTCATAACATTGCTAATCAATAAGAAGAGTGACAGGACCATTTGTCAAGAACAAGCCAGCACTGCAGCTGTTGTAGTCATCCTCTCCCTCTGTTTTGCAATGAGAAACCGAGGGAAAGGTCTGATTATTTGCCTCAGGCAGCACCGATGCTCTTGTGGACAGCCGCTGTGTGAAAATAGCAACCATCAGCTTGCTAATGTTCTGCACAAGACTGAAGCAGTTGGACTGATTGAGAAGGCAAGAGCTTTGCAGGAAGTATTGGGTTTCTAACAATGGGATGTAAAAAACACTAGACACCCTGCAACAGAAACGATCCTCAGTGTCAGAGAAGTCTTGACCTTTAATCCCCAGACCACTGTTGCATATGCATTTCTTTTGAGCTCCAGATGCTCCTTGCTAGTCCACTGGTTTGGAGGACAAGCAGTTGATCTTTAAGAGAAGGAGGCTGGGCTCAGATAGAACTTAATGAAGACTTAGATTTTAATTGGAACGTAAAGATTAAACAACCAGGATAGCACAGGATGGGTCCATAAATTTCTGCAGCTGCTCTGCCTACAGTAGCTGCTGAGAGCTAATGCAAATGCTGATGGGTCCCGCTTTTTTGAACAATGAGAGCAGTCATGCATTTAGTGGGTTGTTTGCAAAGGTGACAACACTGAGCTGCCCTTTCCCACCCCCATCAAAATAATTTTTTTAATTAGGAAATCTATCTTAATCTACTCACCTATGTGTTTCACAGTCGCAGATTATACGCCATAAGTTCCCAGAGACATCTCTAGGGAAAAAAATGTAGTTAAATAGGTACAAGGAAGCAAGTTCTGTTACAACGCAGAAAGGTTTGTCTTTAAACACCGAAAATATGGGTTTGGCCCTGAATATACTTTTTACAGGGGAAGGTAAATCTCATGTAACACTACTAAACAGTGCCTCTTCTGTGCTTTCTTTAAAATTTAAAGCAGATTTAAAATAGTTCCTAACAAAATATTGTGTGTGTCCTCAGAAATCTGTGCATAATTATCGCAATACTAGCTCTGCTTAGGATGCTGTAGAATCAAACAATATTTACAAGGAAGTATTAAGTCCTTTACAAATACCATTACCAAAATGTAAGTAGACAATGGATCCCGTAAGGATACTGCACTTAAACATCTAGGGTGAAATGGTTAATAGTGTCCCTTTTAGGTGAAGAGCTCTTCAGCTGGACTAACTTGTCATAGCTCCATTAACATCAGTAGGGCACTGTACACCAGCTGAGGATCTGTCCCAGGGTCAGATTCTCTGCTCTGCCCACCTAACACGGCAGAGTAGGGGGGCTGCCATGGAGTTGGTTATAGCTCCTTGATTCACTGTCCCAGTCCAAAAGACCATAAGACCTTATTGTGCTCTGATGTGGTCTTGCTGTGTCACGTCGGACAAGCCACTCACCTGCCTGTTTCTGAAATGGGGACACCACTACTTTGTCCACCTACCTCAGAGGGGTGTTGTGAGGATTAATTAAATGTTTTAATTAAATGTTATAAAATGCTAAGTATTGTCTCCTATTTCCGCATATTGGCAACATGTTGCAAATCTCTAGATTATCTCTGTGGATTCTAATCTGGCTGTCCAATCAATAGGAATCTTAGATTAAAAGCTAAGCTATCTGATGGGCCAAATGTGATGAGATGATTTTAAAAAAAAGCATTGATTTTCAAAAAATAATACATATTCCTACTGCAATGCATAGTCCATGCTGCCATTGGGCTGCATTGCCCTCTTTGCTCTTTTATGGTTCTAGTTCAGCAAAACATACATGCACAGGCCTGGGTGAAGATGAATGGACTGCTGAATTGAGGCCTATATCTGTGGTCCAAGTGTTTAATATTTTTGTAATGTTTTTGTTCATCTTTAATGAAATATCAGTAACTCAAAAAGTTTTCATTGAACTTTTTACCAAGAAGAAAGGTTTTACTGGTTTCAGCAGGTATTCCCTGCTCAACATTTACCTGCCAGTAAAGAAATTCAAAGGAAACTTTTTAACTGCATTCCCCTGTAATAGAGACAAGGTGAGGGAGGTTATATCTTTTATCGGACCAACTTCTCTTGATGAAAGAGACAAGCTTTCGAGCTATGCAGAGCTCTTTTTCAAATCTGGGAGAGATAACCAGAGCATCACAGCTAAACACAAAATACATATTCCCCTGTAATATGCATCTGGAAGAAAACAGAACTCACCAACTGAAAGTGCATTCATTTGTATGTGTAATTCAGAATTTGCTGCATTAAAGCCAATAGTTACACTAATGTAAATCAGGCCTCTGGGGTGAAATCCTGGCCAACTGAAGTCAGCAGTAGTTTTACCACTGACTTCACTGAAGTCAGGATTTTGCACTGGAGAGAAAGATAATCAGAAGGGTTGACCCTGATCTCACTTACAGAGTCTTTATACCTCTGTAACGCCACTGAAAATGTTGTGTTATGGAACAAGGAAGATATGCTTTGCAGATCTGAAATTTTACTGAAAGAACAAACCATTAAACACAAACATTAGTACACAATGAAGGGTTAGTAAAGAATTAGAGCATACAAACTATGGTATGTTATGAGATTTAAGTTCATGTAGCTTGGTGACTGTTTTTGAATGGGTTCTCTCTCTCTCTTGGCTTAAACATCTCACTTGTGTCTGCTGATTTAAGATTGTCACTTGGCAGCTTTTTATTTTCCATTGAACCAATGCTGTTCCCTCATGACCAAAACAGTATAGAGTACCAAGCAAAATCTTTGTTTGAACATCTGAGCCCTTCTGTTTAGTTGACAATGAAGATACATGTGTCCAAGGAAAGGTAAAGAAAAATATTTGTTTCTTAAAAACTGGGTTCAGTAAATTCACACACACGAAAGTTTCTGAGACTAAACAAAATGAATGTCGCTTGCCGGAAAAGATTTCTTGTGCTATTATAAACCTTGACTGTTATTTCTTTATAAAGACATTAGATTTTCATTCTTTTTTTTTAAAGCTAAGATTACTATGCACTACTGAGGTTTTCTAAGGGCCCACTGCAGTAGGGAAATTTGCCCTGGAGTAGGTAGGATATATAATCAAAGGAACTGAACAAACAGAATGTGTACATGCCCTACTGAGTAACCATGGGATCTTATTGATGTCTCCCCTTCCACTTCTATCAGTGGGTCATGTTAAAGCAAGATCATATGCTCCTCTGGGCAGAGTGAGTCCATGTGTTTCTTGCTTTGGGTGCTACCTGGCACACTTCAGAGTGCTTCAAAAATAACAAACAACAAAAATATATAGTCAATCTAGAACAAAAACAAAAGGAAAGCAGAGGCTGAACCTTATGGGAGACAATAGGATTCCCACACTGATCAATTTCCTCACCACGCCTGTGGAAATCTGTTTGTAGGTCTGTGGCTTTCCCTTTTCCTGTCCTACTTAGTGAAAAATGGTGGCAATTATGGTCATCCTTGCTGAAGGCAAACTATTCTGAATATGGCAGGCTAACCTCAGTGAGGTACTGAACCCAGGGATAAGCAACTCTTCCAACGCACAGTGATCTGTAGAACTCCTCTCATATACACTGTGGTGCTACCACTGTCCTATGGCCAAGAAGTGTAGGTTTGAATGAGATCAGAGGGGTGGCTTCCAGGTGATCTTCATAAATAGTTATGTAATATTTATAAAACACTGAGGAGTGTTGATAGAATTCTGGAGGAAACACCTTTATGCAACTACTATGGAGAAATAAAAAGGAAAAAGAACAAATTGAAAAGATTGCAGAAACACCTCTAAGGCAATGTGCTGAGAATCTTGGTAATAAAAAGGTAGGCAAGCAAATAGCATGAATATTGGCCTGCTGCAGTTTTTTTGTAAGCATAGCAGACATACTCCAGCAAAGTATTCTATCACTTGTTTGCTGGTTGTCTTCTGAGAGCAGGACAGAATCCAGTGGGGTGGGGTACTTTGCGCCTTTTGAGGAGCCACTGAGCATCTCTCAGGTTTGGAGTCCTTCCCAGTGCTGCATTGAGAAGAACAACTCATTTAAGGTATGCAGAAGAGAAGGTGAAAGATGGACTAGCAACACACTTGTATTTGCAATTGCACCAGATTCCTAAGTGGTCCCCTCAAGAATTGAGCTCACAACCCCGGGTTTAGCAGGCCAATGCTCAAACCATTAATAAGGCCACGTCTATACGACGCGTTACAATCGATTGCTCGGGGATCGATATATCGCGTCTCATCTAGACGCGATATATCGATCCCTGAGCGTGCTTACATCGATTCCGGAACTCCACCAAAACCAACGGAGTTCCGGAATCGACATGACGAGCCGCGCACATCGATCCCGCACGGTGAAGACGGGTGAGTAGATCGATTTTAGATAATCGATTTCAGCTACGCTATTCTCGTAGCTGAAATTGCGTATCTAAAATCGATTTTCGCGCGTCGTGTAGACCTGGCCTAAGCTATCCTTTCCCCGCTGACCAGCCACTACACAGGGCAAAGGAAAGCAAACTTGTGCAAATATTCGCTGGCAGTCAGTGAATGACTTAGTGTCTCCTCCCATCAAAGGGAAAAGGTGTTACCTCTGCAAAGTCCATCTCACAGTTATAGGAGTAATTACCCTCTCTCCCACTGCGCAGGTTTTGTAATGAGAATGGACTAATTAATCCTAAATACTGCTGGAACTTAATTAAACAGGCTAAGGCAGGTTTGGAATCTACCTTATTGAACATGGTGTTTGAGATTAAAGCACCAATTTCCAGCCTATTTGTAGTTAATCTTAGATTCCCTACAGCCTCATCTACAATCTGAAGTGACACCTGCCTGGCTTATTTTCTTTGAACTGGCAGGCATGTTGTTCTTATAAACCAAAAAATAATAAATCTATTTCTCTGCCAGAAATGACTCACTGGCTAATCCACCTTAATATACACACTATATATTTCACATCTAGAGTCTGGGTGGAGGTTTTTGTGGCTGTCTCCTTTCTTCACTTTCATATTAATGAATTGAGGAATTCCTATTCCTAAAATGCTGCCACTCTTTCTTTAACAGCGGATTAGCCATGATGGGAGCTGCACTAAGGAGTGATGGCACCCTACAAGAGCTTTTTCACATGCTTGGTTAGGCAGATGAGCCTGCCATAGGGTTTGATCCTGCAAGGTGCTGAGAGCTCTGGCTCTGATCTAGCAGAACACTTAAGCATGTGCTTGACTTTAAGCATCTAAGTAATTGATTTCAATGGGACTACATGAGCCCATGGTGAATCCACATTTGGAACCTACCTACCTAATTTTCTGAAATGTTAACAAAATCTTTTACTTCCTTTTCTTTCATTCTATCTAACAAAATCCCCATTCACTAACCAACTGCTTGTTGTGCTGGCAAGGGCCAGACTGTACATCTTCATCCCCCGAATCTTGAATATGCCTCTGATTTGGAAACACTTCCACACAGTCTCTTGTCTTGATGTTCTTTCTTTTTGTTTTTTCTTTTGTCTTCCACTGCTGGCCTTTTAGGGTTGGCTCTCAGATTTGCAGAAACAATGCACAGATACACTAGAGTGACTGTAAATCAAGTATAACCCTCGCCCTGCCACAGTGCAGCACTCTGCAGCATATGCTGCAAAAATACACAGCACTCAGTAATAGAAAGGAGGAGGAAAATCCTGACACAGCCATTAAAACACCATGTGGTTGACAAGAGCAATCTGTTCTGTTCTGAGGAATCAGCTGGTTTGGAAGTAATGGAACTGATGACCTCAAGTCATTACTCTAGTGAGATTGTGCGTGGTTCTCCCTTCATCAAATTAACATGGCACTAAAATGCATGAAGCACTTTAGTGTCTTCACACCTCCATTTCACGTACAGTCAGAACTCCAGAAGATGGCATCTTGCTGCAGTGGTGCTATGAGAAGAAGGCAGAAACAACTTAGCAACAACAGATGGTTCATAGACATATGTAGCACATTTGTCTGTTACATATATCCATTTTCTGGATGCTCTCTAGAACTATGTTTAGTTTTGATTTGCTTTCCCTAACATTTTACTGTAAACTTGTCCTTGCTTCAGTAAAAATGATTTGTAAGGAAAGGGACATCTTTCCAAACTTAATCTGAATAGGTACAGCACTGCCTGACCAGTGAAGGGCTGACAAGTTTCAGGGAGAGATCACGCTGGTCCAAGGTGTGTTATCGTATAACACTTGCCTCCCAAATGCTAGTGCAGACAGCAGCCATTTACTGAATGGAGGAAACATTAACATCGGGTGTGCTTTCCATATCGTGATGTTTTCGCAACATGAGATATGTGGCAGGTGAGTCACTCTGATTTGTTGACTGAGATAACATTTAGGTTAAATAAATGTGACCGTTTGGGCTGGGGTATTTTCAGCTTCATGAAGTGAGCAATCAAGCTTAATGCTAAGAACTGCAGGGACTTGTGCATTCTAGTAAACAAGCCTTTGGCAAGGTGAGAGTTTTAGCTTTTAGCCTCCCTATGGCTTTTTCTGCACTAGTGAGTCTGGGAGATGCCCAGTGGTAGCAGCAGGGGTACATTAGTAATTACCAGTCACCAGGGTTACCACATCATCTAGTCTCATAGAGAAGGGTCAGGGAAGTCCCCTCAGCCCTGTCCACGCTACTGCAAAGTTGTATACAATGCAGAAAGCTCACCTGTCCTCTGATTCTGTAAGCACAGCATATGGTACCTCTTAGGGGGCCATGGCCCATATGCAGGATGCAATATGTAAATAATTCTCCATGATAAAGTGGTGGGACTCATTTATATGCAACATAGGGAACTCTGGGATTAAGATGGGTGATGGCCTGGAATTGAGGGATGTTGGAAAGGTATGGAGTTTATATAAAGTCTCCACTTAAGTTCCTGTTGCTATTTGCATTCAGCAGCTGTTAGTAATTTGTTGCCTCTGAAGTCTTCACCTGTTAATATGCAGTAGAATAGCATTTCCATATTAAGGTTCACATGAATTAGATATGCTGAAGTATTCAGCCCAGCCTGTTTCTACATATTATCGTTAGGTATGTGGATTTTAAAGGTGTAACTAACATTAGGGAAGGGTTACTCTTGGCTTTTTAGTTTGTATCTTTTTGGTGTTGGCATTACACAGATTGTATTTTGCACAGTGGCCTCTGGCTAAGATGCTATATCAATAAACGTTTAAACTTCATATTGCAGTGTGGGGGTGTCTGTACTGTGCTGTTTGCACCTCACTGAGGGTCCTTCCTTTATTCAAATAGTCTCCCTGGTACAGAGTATCCTTCTATCATAAACCTCTGAGAAACACCAGCACTAGGTTTCTGGGCTAGACGTTAGAATGAATAATCACCCCCTTTCTAGGGCAGCATATTCAAACACTGGCTGTAGAGAAAAAGTCCAGCTATCCATTCTTACCATACAATCTATCTCCTAAGAGCACCTCTGCCTCAGCCTTTCTCTTATAACTGCTCCCTAACAAGTCCCAGCTGGAGTTGATTGGCAGCCTACACAGCTTCTTCCTACTGCAATTTTTAATCCCCGGATTGCCTGATTAATTGTGGGGCATGTTTATACCATCACACGTCCTACCTAAACTAAACCTGTGTTTATAACTAGATCTTTAAATTCTAGGGAAAGGCAGAGGTCAGGTGTCTTGGGGAGGGCTATGTTAGCAGGGCTTTGGTCTTTGGAAGAACTAAAGTTCTGATTTGACTTTCCTGGATCTAATTTCTTTGCTCATTTGCAGTTAAAGCCTCAGACACACCCAAAATTGGATGATCTCAGCATGGGCCTTATGTTGTCTTCTCTACTAAAGATAGTGGATGACCCAAGCTCATGCAAGGTCTGATCTCTGCACTTTACAGAATACTAATTCAATCACACAGCAGGGCAGGGGAAAAGATGGAGAAAACTCAGGAATATATAGTGTAAGTGAGCAGGACATAGAGGATAATAAATGTTATAAAATAATCCTAGGTAACAGATATTTTGCCAATGTTGCTGATAGGCAAGAAAACCAACATAAAATTACATACAAGCCCTATTTTTTCATTCCTGCCTTCAGTAGTAATTGGGTCACTGATTCCTTCCCCAAGTATCTCAAATGTAAAATGTTTGGACATTGGACCCTTTACTGATACTCCTGCCCTTCAATTTAAGTTTCCTGATGTGAAGGAATTGATTTACTGGTTATTAAAATCCTATGCTACTATTACAGGGTAAGTTTTCATTTGTGTCTGCCCTGCCCCTTTGAATATAAACTCCTTGGGATGGTATCTTGTTTGTCTGGAAATCACCATTCACACCTCTGCACACATGAATAATAAGAAGAAATAATCTTGATTTCCATCTTGGTATTGCTCTTTGCACTACTAGAGTGTGGCATGTTATTACTGAGGACTGCATAGTAAAATAAACACAAATAGTTTATGATGATGATATATTGCACAAAGGACCCACACCAAAATCTTCTGGGGATTTCCTGGCCTCTGACAATACTCAAGGGATTTTCAGCTCCCCTGTGTAACTTCCAGTTCTGTGTATTTGATGATTGATGTTACAGGAATGCTCTATAAAAAAGAGAAATCTGTATATATGTAGATCAATAGTTAACAGATAAAATGCCAGTAGATGGTGCTTGAGAATATGCAGCATTGTTCCTGGATTTTGTGGGACCAGTAAAATTTCTTGTTGCTGTGCATTGCAAATGGCTTCTTTTGTGTAGTTCTATATACTGAGCTCTTAACAACTGAGCTGTGCAAAGCATGAGTAACCATGTGAAAGCAAGACCCTTCTTCCTTCCATTTATGTTTGCTTTTAGGTTTGTTGATTCAGTAATAGGAGAATAGGATACAGAGTAAGGGCCTGACCAAAAACTCACTGAAGTCAAGGGAAGAGATTCTCCTTCACTTTAATAGACATTGAATCAAGGCCTAGATTTGAGCAATATACTAGTCCACTATAGCAATGAGAAAAATGAAAATGCCATGCTTCTCTGTTAATTAAGGGGTAAATTCATTGTCCTTAGATCCAGCATAAAGATTTTAAACCCTGGAAGTTTTTTTTAATAGAAAATCCTATTCTTTAGTTTGCAGCAATATTTATTAGCTATTCTTATTATTTTATCATTAATTTATTAGAGATCATTCTGGGCCTGGACCAGTTATCGCAGCATTCAAGGGAAATTTTGCCATAGACTTCGATGGGTCTTATGTTTGGAAATAAGCTAGTGTCCCAACTGTGCCACTTCTGAGAACTATTTAAAATTATAGCATACATCCAAATGATTGATACAGCTGAAAACACAATAATAAAATAGTAAACAATCCCAAAGACTGACGGACACTATTCACTATTACACTAACAATTAATTTCGAAATCAGAAAGAAGAAAGTTGGGCCAGAAAAAAATGGTTAGATAAGTAGACAGCTTCACACTGTAAAAAAAAAAAAAAAAAAAAAAGTTGGGGTTTAGTCTTTAAGGCTTCTGGGCAAGGTTCAGGATTACCACTGTGCTGAACAGCAGAGAGTGTCTCAAAGTTCCTACAAAGCAAAGTTTCTTTTCCCCTGAAGGGAATAAAAAAGTAGACAAAAGGCACTATAGAACCATTAGATCAATGTCCAGCTCTGGCCATGCTTTGAAGTAGGGAAGTATGCAGCACTACTAGCCTTTAAAAGACCCTTCTTTAAAGAATTCCAAATATATCAGGGTAAGGATGGAGATAGTGCGGATGATGTGGGGTGCATTTGGTAGAGGGATAGAATTAAATGACTGAGATGCAAAGATTAGAAAATACTTATGGAACTAAAGATGATAATGGAAAAATGATTAGGACATTGCAAAAAGAAAATGTTACATACCTATTTCAAAAGGAAAAGCAATCCCCACCTTGTTAAACTGGGTTTATAACTTATCTCTGTTGCTAGGTTCGCAAACATATATATACACACTTTAAATCCTTTGGGATTCATTGTCTTCCATGCTTAATGAAAATTTAAAAGACTTAAAATACTATGAATAGGGATATTTGTATCTTTCTCTTTCTGATTTTTTATCTCATTCTATACTGGTGAATTGTATTAACAGGATATTTCCTTTGATTTTTTTTTTCCAGCCAGTGTAATACTTACATTTCAAATCAAGTTTGGGAAACACTTCCCAGTCTGTCTTTGGAGGTCATTCAAAGCCAATATTTAAACTGTCATCTCATTTCTTCCTTGGTAGAGAATTCATCTAATTCATTTGAGCAGAGGAAGGTAGCGTGCTGAGGGACAGTCCTCTATGGTAACTACTACAGTGTGGAGGATGGAAGTTCCATTTTGTGAAGGATTTTGAGATTGTGAAATCTGGTTTTGTTCCAAATTGGAACAAAAACTAAAATATTTTAAATTCTCAGCAAAGGAAAATTCGAGGAAAAAAATTATTTGGGCCCAATCAAAATACTTTGATTTGATTTTGACTTTTAAAAAAATGTTTGTATTATATGATATCCCAGATACACTTGAGCACACACTCTTGGTCACTCACTAGGCCATTGTGAGAGGACCCGCTTCACAGGATCTTGTGTGTGTTAAGCCTCTGGAGTCTGAACTGAGTTCAGGTGTCCCTAGGCACAGTTTCAGAGCTGTGACCCCTGTTACCAGTGCTGACCCCTCAGACTTCCCTAAAGCTTAAACATACTCACTTTCAGCACTCCAGCCATGTGGGTGTTCTGGGCCCGCAGATTAACTCTTCAAGAGCCCATGATAGGTGGCAGACATGACACACAGACAAATTTTACACAGGAGTCTAAAACATCATCTTCTCTTTCTTCAATAGCACCAGAAATGCAGATGTGTATACAATAATGATAAAACCTATATACATTTTCCTGCCTGAGTTTCCTCACCACTCTGGAACTTTCTCTGGGCTGAGGTTCTCTGGGGGTATCCAGGACCCTTCTGCTGCAGCTCATGGCTTGACTTTTGAACTTCTCTCTCTAGGTCAGCTTGCTTTCACTGACCTCAGTTGGACCCACAACAAAACTACTCCCCCTGCTGATACAGAAATATGACCAACTCTTCTCTGCTTCTGCCCAAAATCTTCCTATGTGTGTGTATGAGTCCCTCAAGTTTATATGTCACATCACCCACCGCTAACAACTGCATCCTTGGCCCTGCTGCTGGTAATTTTTGTTTCTCCAAACCCCAACTCGTATAGACAAGCTGGAGGAAGTGGCTTCTCCCAGCTCCTGCCAACCTCCTTAGCAATACCTATTGACTGGGCAGAGGATAGTCATTAAGGTTAATGACTCTCCATTGTATCTGGTCTGGGGAAGATGTGCTTACAGGCTTGTCATCTAGAGTGATATACACAAAAGAGGGGAGAGATATCTCAGTGCTTTGAGCATTGGCCTGCTAAACCCAGGGTTATGAGTTCAAATCCTTGAGGGGGCCACTTAGGGATCTGGGGCAAAAATCAGTACTTGGTCCTGCTAGTGAAGGCAGGGGGCTAGATTCAATGACCTTTCAAGGTCCCTTCCAGCTCTAGGAGATAGGTATATCTCCTATTATTATAATAAACATAGAAGCATTCCATGATATAGCAGTTTTTGTAAGAACAATTTCACAATATCAGCCAGAATTCATAAGTTGTACAGATACTCCAAATTGTCACATTTTATAATATATATTATACAAAATTAAAAAAGTTATAAACAAAAGTCATTTAGAAACTTATAAAGTTTGTGGATGATACCAAGCTGGGAGGGGTTGCGAGTGCTTTGGAGGATAGGATTAAAATTCAAAATGATCTGGACAAACTGGAGAAATGGTCTGAAGTAAATAGGATGAAATTTCTTGAAACAGAAGACTGGGGGGACAGAACCGGAACTGTAAGAGTTTTTTAAGCACATAAAGGGTGTCAGAGGAGGGGAAAACTGTTTTCTCTTAACCTCTGAGACATTAGCCAAACATGGGCCTTCAACCTAAAATGATGAAGGGAGGTTTAG